>NC_083765.1:49217273-49342273 GCF_963514075.1 Conger conger | reverse complement strand
AAAAATGCAAATATACCCAATTCTATGCTGACTATTATTCAGTTTGCGATGTTTATGTGTACTTTTGTTTGCCATTATATAAAGTATCTTAAAAGCAGCCTCTTTTCCGACATTAGAGTGAGATTGTGTTTCATTTACAGTTTTTTACAATCGTTTTCACACTTTTCTCAATACCATGTCCTCTGTTCAAAACTCTTCACACAGTGTGCTTTTGAAACACATCAGTTAACATTTGGTGCAAAATGCACTTCAACCACCAAAACACTTAATATTTCACCCAAAAGTGACTCATGCTGCCATAACTATAGCATATGCTTTCTCCCATAAGACTACTTTGTCACTCAATGTTCAATGAACTACAAAACACAAACAACTTGGAGCATTGCTAAATACATATATTATGTGTTTCCCTTTCCTCTATTTTTGCATCCACAAATATTTCAAGCCAAGCAGCTAAAGAAACTTCTGATCTGTTAGTTTGCCTCTCACAATAGATGTCATGACTGAGTGTGGTAAATTTACAGTAAACTGTAAATGAATGGAAGTTTTACTATATTGGAAACCCAGAATAACATTTTTTACTGTGTAATGTAAAACAATATATGATAAAGAAACAAATCACAAAAGCAACAGTATTCTTCAGAGGGTTTACAGTATTTTGACATTTGTTCTCACAGTGCAATATACTGTAATTCAGAAAAGAAAAATACAATACAATCAATTACTCAAAATACATTACAATCAATAACAAATACATCCCAAAAACCAATATTTTCACTATATACAGTAATTTGCACATATATTGTCTGCCTATCAGTATCAAAAGTCTACTGTTGGCCTGGTCCATCCATCCTGTCCTATGGCATTTGGCCATAGATTTTCATCAACATCACTCCAAATGTTATTTCTTGCTATACACCGAGGGAAACATCTTTTTGCGTGCCTTATCCAGCCCTGGATGTGTTCTACTGTTTTGTCCATACACCCAGCAGCCATTGCATCTAGAAGTGACATCTGTTCATGTGGGTGGTGGTCCTAGGCCTTCACATATACCTTCATAAACTTCATATTGGTACCTGAGTTCCTTGACACCCTCAGAGTTCCTGTCAAAGGGGACAGTGTACAACTGTTTCATCCTGATCTGATGTTTCTGTAGCACTCTTGAAATGGTTGTAGTGCTTACACTGTCAGTGTTTGGAAATATGTTGTTGTCTGCGATTATGTTGTTGCATATTTCTCTTAGCCTGATGCTGTTGTTGACAATGCCCATCCCAACTATTGTATCCTCCTGTTGAGGCGTAAACATTATTCACCTCCCCCCTGTGTGACTGTGTGAGGTAACCATTGGGTCCTGTAGTGAGTCAACGACAAATGTGCTCTGATACATCTGCTTTTTCTGGAGACTTCTCAAATCACAGTACTGCTGTAATATACACATCAATTGAACTCCTTCAGTCAGAATGCTGCAAATACTGTATAGTACCTGTTGGTTTGCCTGAAAATCCTCACTATTGAAGCCACTGTGGATCTAGGCAAGTTTGGTTGAACCCTCAACCTGCTTCCCTCAGGGACAGACCATGATTTACCACATGATCAATGACTGTGGCTCTGATTTCATCAGACACAACTGTTCTTGCTCTTCCACAACGTCTTCTTCCTCTACCTCTGGCTGCATCCATTTTCCCCACCAAGGCTAAAGAATGCAAATGGCAATCCAAAGGTGGCCCCTTTTGTATATGTAGTAACGGGGCACAAACAACAAACACCTGGGTTCACTGAAATGACAGCCAGGTGTTTCAGCAGTACATATACAGCAGTAATAGTGGAACAATCTCTTCAGTGACAACTACATCTATATTTACCCTATATACATGCACATTTCAATGCAAGTATGATCACTTTTGTATAGATGGTAACAAAAAAAATTGAATAAACTGAATATACTTTCTGCTCAAATCAGAATGATCTGATTTTTTGTATTTCATTTATCTGCCAAAATACAGCATATTTCCTTCCACAATGATCAGAATTTTATTGGGGTTTGAACTGAAAGTTAACTGTTTTGAACAGAGTATCTAAATGTCTGCAAAATTTGCTGTATTTGTACAAACTTTTGCTGGTAGTGAACACTGACTGAGAGAGGTATTCATGAATTTTGGAAGAAGTGGTGATTGAATGCCTTGAAAGCAATGCAAAAATATCCACAGTTTAGTTCACATAGTCTAATGATATGGTGAATGTGTTAAGTGTTTTGAAAAAGTGGACATGGTATTGAAACAAGTGTGAAAACGATTGTAAAAACCTGTAAGTGTTTTGAAAAAGTGGACATGGTATTGAGACAAGTGTGAAAATGATTGTAAAAAACTGTAAATCTACTGCCAGATCAGTGCAGTACCTTTGCTGTCAAGTGAAGTCTGTCACAGGGATAAAACTTTGTTTTCAGAAAACAGTCAAACTAGAGTCTCGGAGAAGACCGCTCACACAGGCATGTGCCACACTGATGTTTGAGTGGTTTGCAGAATCGGCCGCGCGCTGTCAAAACTTCGATTCGGTTGAAGGAATTTTAATCGCTCTGACTTCTGTAAAAGATGGCCCTGATCTAGACGACTTTTGTTTTTAAGTCTGTTCTTCCCCTCTGCTCATCCCCTCATCATCTCTGTCCTCCGCCCTTCCCTCCGGTCGGTCTGTCACTCACACGTCTCCGGTGTGCAGTTCACTGGCCCGCTGGGAGCCGTTTGTCATCATTTGCTGGCCCGTCTCAAAATCCTGTACTTTGATCACGCGGGATGTTATACCTCACATCTGTTCTGCATTTAACATTGTTTAATGCTGCTTCTCAAATCTATTTCAAATGTAATCTATTAACCAGCATTAACAAAGGGATTCTTTTATTGGAAATGTTGTCCTGTGGGTAAAACCTAGCACCATCTCCAGGTATCACCATATTTAATGTCAACTTTGTTTGTTTATATTGAAACAATAATTCACATATTGTGTTTTCATTTATTCTCACTCTCCTTGCCTCTCTCCCTCACGTCAGATCCTGTCTCCCCCTGTCCAGTTCTCACCTCGGTGCAGAGCACTCTCCTGCCTCCTGGCTCACCCACATGTCACCCGAACGGTTGGTGGTTGAGGCCCTGGTGTGGCCAGGATAAGATGGGCCCTTAACTCTCCACTGTGTCCTGGGCATGGGACTGTGGCAGCCCACTGCTAAGCAACCAGGATGGGTCACATGCAGAGGATAAATGACCCCGTGGGGAGAAATAAAGTCTCTCTCCTCCCTCTGTCCTCTGTCCATTCCTCTCTTACACCGTTCAGCCATGTCTCATTTGACCGAATCACCACTCCTCTTTTTCATCTCTCATCCCGGCCAATCATGTGCTCCGGCCAATCATGTGCCCTCCTCCTGCTGCCTCTCATGTTATTCCTCCAATCATCCATCGTCATGTTCAACCTTCTAATCAACCTTGACCAATCATCTATCCCCATGTTCAGCCTTCTATTCAGCCTTGACCAATCATCCATCCCCATGTTCAGCCTTCTAATCAGCCTTGACCAATCATCTATCTCCATGTTCATTCTTTTCTCCTTCCTCTGCATGTTGGGATCTGCAGACGTGGCTTGTGGCTCCTGTCGCCCCCTTGTGCCAGCTCCTCAACTGCAGTCACACCCCCCTCCCCCCTCCCCGCTCCCCCCCTCCCCTCTCCTAAAAGGTAATCATGCTTAATCAGAAGTGAAATGGGTTTTTCTAAGGAAGTAGCTGGAAAATTTCACAATCTGCATTTCTCAGCCCAAAACGATTAGGGAAACATTAGGCCTCTTTCTCAGTCACTTACAATCTGCCTTTAATCTGTCACATGAATCGCCTAATTGTTGGGTAAATGACCCGGAGACAGTTTCTCACCGCGCGCGGAGAGGGAAGGGCTCTCTGCGGCGCTCTCCGCAGGTCGGGCCGCGCTGTTATAAGCTGTGAACGTTTAGCCTCCGCTTTCTCCACCGCTCGAACCGCTGCCCCGCGCCTCTCCCCCCAGGGGCCGGAATGCGCTAGAAGAGCCCTGTAATTAGAAAAGGGGTTGTGATTAAAGCGAGAGGTTAAAGCCGACTCCCAATCTCCATCTGAACACGAGTGTCGGCTATCTGGCCTGGAGGCGGCGTGTGTGTCGGCACTCAGCGGAGCGTTCACTCTGTAGTCCTACATCAGGCATTTCAATAAGAGTGAACCAGCAAAAAAGTTTGGGATGCCCTGCAGTTCACATAAATTAACTCATCAATTCTATTAGGCTGTGCATGTGCTGTGTGATTTTGTGTTATTTAACATGCTCCACATCTGTGCGTGCCTGAGTGTGTGTGTGTGTGTGTGTGTGTGTGTGTGTGTGTGTATACATATATACTCTTATAAAATGCATGAAATAATAAATAAATAAGATATGACCTATGGATTGACTGCTCACTGGGTGAGTATGATCACAGGTGGGTATGATACACAGTTGTTTTTTTTTCTTGTTGTTGGTTTTCAAAGTACTGTGATCATTTGGAAGTCTGGGTTTCTGTCACAGAAAATACTGCCTAAAGCCACTGACATGTTGAAAATCACAGAAAACTGAATAAAAGCTGAATAATTTCATGCAATGAAACTATATATATATATATATATATATATATATATATATATATATATATATATATATATATATGTAATTAATTAAAAGATCTCATACACTGTGGACCCAAGTGTAACAGCAGTAACAATTACTTGAAGTTTCCATTACAAAAATAAAACATCTTAAACTGTCTGTTTTTATCTCTTTAAAGTTTGTTTTGCTATACAACATGTTGTACATTGCAAGGATTGGTCTTTGATGGAGTATCTCTTGTCAATTAATGTTACCGCAATGTTATATTACGGTAATAATATCAGCATTACTGACAATGGTGATCTGATTGCAACTGACCAAAACAGGAATGACAGCCCATTCCAGAATCTGTATATATTGTCATGCTTTGGTTCTCCCAACATTGGGCAATACCATTAAAATGTGTATCCCCTCACTTTTGTTTGATACCTTGCTCATAAGATTGGCCTTGCTCATAAGATTGCCTTTCATTCTGAGCTCCTGGGTTGGGCAATAATCTCCTTTTCAAACTGAAGTGAGTGTGTTTGTACTCTAATCAGTGGCCCTCTCACTGAGGAATGGGCCTGCTTTGATATCCCATTTCAGTTTGTAAATATTCACACCTGTTTATAATGTACCCTTGTGTATACACCATTTCTCTTTGTCCTAATCTTTCACTTATCTTTTCCTTTATCCGTTTCCGTGTTATGCTCTGTTGGGTCAGGGCTCACCTGTGAATGAGTTCATTTCAGCAGAGAACGCAGAGGCCACCAGTTGAGCAAGCTTAACCGCTGACCACTGTCTGTTGCTCTCTTAACGGCGCTGTGTCTTCTCTGACAACACAAGAAGCATCACTAGCTTCACACTCACAGTCCCACTGTTGCCCCCTTTAGGGTATCTTCCTTAGCTTTCAGCTTCTCTGAAACGGACAAACACATGCACTGAGTGAAGCCAGGCGGAACAATCATTCACAAAATAGCATCTAATCTGTTTGGAATGGGAAGAGCAGAACTCTGATTGGTTGTTGACAGGTGATGCAAATGAAAAGTTAAGCCACAGGCAACTTTTTTTTGGTCAACTTTTCTCACTCAGTCGCTCATGTTGCTGGCTGTCGCTCAGCTTCATAGAAAATGAATGTATGTCCGGCGACCAAATCGCTCACAGTGTGAACACAACTGAGCGCCCAAAGAACTCACTGTGAGAACACAACTAGTCAACCAAATCACTTACTGTATGAACACAACTGAGCGCCCAAATAACTCACTGTGAGAACAAAACTGGTCAACCAATTCACTCGTTGTGAGAACACGGTGCAATCAAAACGACTTGTTGGCCAGGCTGTTTTACCTTTTCGCTTGGGCTGAACATGATGCACACTATGTAAAACTGTGAATAGCTGACAGATGCTACGGATGTGACAGGAATGTTTATGTCCAGCACCTCATCCAATCGGGTGAGGGCTTTTCATTAACAAAGATAGCAGACAAGTTATGATTAAAGATTTGAGATTTTTGTATGTCATGTAACCCAAGCTATGTAGCCACCAGTTGGAATGTTAAACTGCCCCCAAAATCACTCTTTTTGGCATTCAGTTTGGTTAGAATGGAACAAAAATCTCGACAGAGTTTAAACATTGGCAAGGTTAACGAGACAGGTCTGTGGTAAGCAGTGCCCATTGCAGACACTCCACTAGTGGTTATTTTATGATTCTCACCGGTCAAGAGCACTTAATTTAACTTTCTAATCTCAGACCAGATTGAGGATAAATACTGCATCCTGTTAGTCACCTAAGAGCAGATATTTCTACAAGAATAACTGTTTACTTTTCTGCTTACTGCCCCAGGAGAAACTTGACTCCTCCCAATCTTTTCTTATTGGCTGGGCTTGGCAGGGGGTGGGAGTAGGTCTGTGAAATGAAATGTAATAGAAACAAGTTTCCAAAACCTTCCGAAATCCTAGTTGTTAATGAAGTTAGCTTTGACTCTTTTGATGTTCTGATAGAGTCTTGAAGTGTAGTGTGAGTACGCTCACCGAGCACTTTATTAGGAACATTTTTACTTTATTACACCTACTTATTCATGCGATTATCTAATCAGCCAATTGTGTGGCCGTAGTGCAATGCATACACTCATGTAGATATGGGCCAGGAGCTTCAGTTAATGTTCACCTTAGAATAGGGAAAAAAATTGATCTAAGTGACTTGACCGTGGAATGATTGTTGGTGGCAGACAGGGTGGTTTGAGTGTCTCAGAAACTGCTGATCTCCTGGGATTTCCATGCACACTAGTCCCTAGAGTTTGTAAAGAATGGGGCAAAAAACTAAAAAGCAGTGAGCAGCAGTTATGCAAACTGAAATGCCTTGTTAATGAGAGACGTCAGAGGAGAATGGTCAGAGTGGTCAAAGCTGACAGGAAGGTGACAGTAATGCAAATAACCACACATTACAACAGTGGTATGCAGAAGAGCATCTCTGAACACACAACACATCATAATTCTGAGTGGATAAGCTACAGCAGCAGAAGTCTAAAAATGAAGTACCTAATGAAGTACCTAATAAAGTGCTCACTGAGTGTATGTGTGTTCGTGTGAGTGTGCATGTGTGTGTTTGTGTATGTGTGTGAGGGTTGAATTGTTTGATCATGATTAAGTGCCACGCAGAAGCTCATAGGATGGAGAGAGCGCAAACAATCAGGATAAATTTGCCAAAGTATCGCACAAAGGTCACAGGCAGGGTGGGGTCATATCGTGTTCGTCAAAGTCGTTAGTCTTGGTTTAGATTGTATTATTAGAGTGAGCGAGAGAGTGAAAGAGAAAGAGAGGGAGAAGGCTTTGAACCTGCCGGCGATGCAGGCCTCTCGATTCCCACAAAGGCCTGGCAGACGATAAGGATCCCGCGTTCGCCTGTTCCTCTTTCATCTCCTCTCTCTCCACGACGGCCCTCCTCGCTCGCCCGACCCCGCTCCTGTTATCGCTCCGGACTCATGCTTAAGTCATCATGCTTATTTGTACCTGACACCCAATCTGCAAATACCCAGGTGTGGACAGATCATGAATACATTCCACAGGGGTGCATTGGGGCCAGAGCCCTGACCCAGCTCAAGGCTGCATCCAAGCAGAGCTGATGTACCCTGCACTGAGAGACAGTGCTGATGTACCCTGCACTGAGTGACAGAGACAGTGCTGATGTACCCTGCACTGAGAGACAGTGCTGATGTACCCTGCACTGAGAGACAGTGCTGATGTACCCTGCACTGAGTGACAGAGACAGTGCTGATGTACCCTGCACTGAGAGACAGTGCTGATGTACCCTGCACTGAGAGACAGTGCTGATGTACCCTGCACTGAGAGACAGTGCTGATGTACCCTGCACTGAGAGACAGTGCTGATGTACCCTGCACTGAGAGACAGAGACAGTGCTGATGTACCCTGCACTGAGAGACAGTGCTGATGTACCCTGCACTGAGAAACAGTGCTGATGTACCCTGCACTGAGAGACAGTGCTGATGTACCCTGCACTGAGAGACAGAGACAGTGCTGATGTACCCTGCACTAAGAGACAGTGCTGATGTACCCTGCACTGGGAGACAGAGACAGTGCTGATGTACCCTGCACTGAGAGACAGAGACAGTGCTGATGTACCCTGCACTGAGAGACAGTGCTGATGTACCCTGCACTGAGAAACAGTGCTGATGTACCCTGCACTGAGAGACAGTGCTGATGTACCCTGCACTGAGAGACAGAGACAGTGCTGATGTACCCTGCACTAAGAGACAGTGCTGATGTACCCTGCACTGGGAGACAGAGACAGTGCTGATGTATCCATTTAAAATTGAATCTACAACGCAGATTCCTAGTGAATATAGTGAAGGAGTCTGAATACTTCCAGAAGCCACTGTATATGCCACCATGGGTAAGAAAGTCCTCTTAATTATGCTTGATTATTAATTTTATTACTATTATTATTACTATAATAATAATAATAATAATAATACTAATAATAATAATAATAATAATAACTAAAATCCTGTGTCTACCAATCATTCACAGAAAATACTTCTATTATTGTATTTGTACTGTTTCACAATAAATAGATTGGTAAATACACATTGTATTGTACATGTACACTTAGCAAATATGTTCACATTGCATTATTGATATGCATTTATTTTTTAATACCTTAATTAAAAAAGAAAGAAGTATGTAGAAGTATTGGATGTAACAACTCTAAACAGTTTAATTATTTCATTTCAATCTGCCAGACAGATATTTGGACATGGCAGACGTGTGGGGCAATGACTGAACTGTTAGGCGATGTAGATATGAGGATATGATGTCAAAACATTGTGTCAACATTTTTTGCAGTACCTACCTATTATTCTTACTATTTTCTTATCGTACACTGTACACCCAGGAGTTCAAGTTACTCTTTCAAGTCTTATGTGATTGAATTGTGTGTGACCTTAAAGTGGCCAGGCTCATTTGATTTGTTAAAGAGATTAATGAGGGAAAAACCACAGCACTCGTATTGTGTAAGGTTCTGTCAGACTGGTAATGTAAACAATATGACTATTCTCGACTTCAAACAACTGCTGGCTCATGTCCCTTGCTGTTCTCAAACAACTCCTTTTTATCGGTGTTAAAAAAGAAACATCTTTATCATCGTGTTATCTGGACTCTACCGCAGAGACGCTTTGAGTACACTCATATCCACAAATACAGTTTTCTTTTGTTTTCCTCAGTGAGAAAGAGTGCAGGTTGTAATTTGGACGTGTAAGTCCTTAGGCTACACCCTGTCACCACCCTGGCGGTGTTATCAAACAGAAATACTAAGTGCGCAGAAACAAACGCAGTCAGTTCCTAGCATTCATCAAATCATCTTTCATTATTTTTGGGTTGTAATTTTTTTTATATATTGTGTAAAGATATGCATACAAAAGCTGTACTGAGTGCCCACTGGTACTGTGTGTTCCACAGACCTTAGAGAGGAAGTGCATCAACCAAGACGCTTCAAACAGGTGAGGCTTTGAAAAAAAAGGGCCAGCCAGTCATTTCAGTTGTTGTGCAAACTACCGTTCTCCCCTCCCTATTAGGTTTTTATTGGGGGTAAAAATAAATCACATTTCTATCACTCTGAATTGTGCTGGGCAACATTATCATTTACAAAGACCCCTCCTATTTGAGAGGCCCCGCTCTGTGGTGATGAATCACTGCTTTGCCTCGTTGGGCTCTTCTCATTTCAGCGCTTCTCATTTCAGCTCTTCTCATTGGGCTCTTCTCATTTCAGCTCTTCTCATTTCAGCTCTTCTCATTGGGCTCTTCTCATTGGGCTCTTCTCATTTCGGCTCTTCTCATTTCGGCTGTGAGTGGCTCCAGGCAGCGGCGGTAAGTGGCGGCCTTATTGCTCTGCGTGTCGGGAAATGTGTACCGCTCTGCCCTACAAACCATCGGGGGAAAGACCCCGGCCAATCGGGTGAGGGGGAAAGACCCCAGCCAATCGGGTGAGGGGGAAAGACCAGCCATTCGTCTATTTCTTTATTTCATTATTTTTTGCATGATTTGGTCTGCGCTCTTCTCGGACATAATCCCCCTGCCTGTTATGACCTCACAAGGTGAAGCTCCTGGAACCCCTCTCTCCCAAATGCAGACCCGTGAACCTTCACTTTGCGGCTGGGTCAGCCATCAGAGTACGAGTGCAGCCGTGTTTTATTCTGTTACCCTGGTGCCGTGGAGGTGAGGACGAGAGCCAGTCCAGAATTTTGCTCTCAACAAAAATAACCTTTTATTTCAGAGATAAAACCCTGCAATCAAAAAGAAAGTTGGTGCCTTAAAACAAAGATACTCAACTGCATGCAAAACAGAAACTTCATCATCATTGTATTTTCTTTATTAAGCAGGACCAGGATAGACATCCCCCATCAATCCATCATCGGCCACTTAAAAAGTGTCTCTTTCACAGAGAGCTCCATCTAGTCTCATTCTCTTCTGTACCGCAGTGAACCTTCTGAATAAACAGAAGCATAAACACCCTTCTTACCATCACAGATCGGGCAAACACAATAGAATTAAAATAGTCTGCACTGGAAATGATTATGATCCAGATCCACACTGAAATCCTCTGCAGAAATCGAGAATGGTAGACTAGATCTACAAGTCTCTGATTTTCACGCCAGGACTTAATCACTTAAGCACCGTGCCTGTCGAGTGATTACCACATTGCCCTAGCAACTGCATTGGGGAAAATCTAACAAGGTCTAAAAAGAACAGCACAGCGATGGATTCATATATCCATGGCTCCACAATTTCTCCCATCTTCAGCAAGGAACCCAACCAGAAATATAAACACATATATGAACATACAGTATATATTGGGTGATCTGCGTAAGAATTCGTCTTTTTTTTACGGCATACGTGCTAGTCCCCCCCCAATTTTAGGGGACCATAAGTAACTGGACAAATGAACATAATGTTAAATAAAGTCATCACATTTAGTTCTTAGTTGCAAATCCTTTGCATTCAATGGCTGCCTGAAGTCTGTGACTCACAGACATCACCAGATGCTGGGTAACGTCCCTGGTGAAGATGGTATCAGTGACACGTGGTGGAGAGCAGAGATTTTTGATCTGTTGAAATAAGCCAGTGACTCACAGTTCTGAGGAAGGTGCTATAAAACACTGTTGTATAAAACACTTGCAGTATATTGCCCACCTCTGGGGTCCCGCAGTGGGAGCTGTGACATCCTGTCCCCCAGACAGAACATGGATGGCAGCTGTTTCAGTCCCTTCTTTACCAAGCTCTCCAGAGACTGTCAACTCCTGACCAGTCCTCTCCATACCTGGCCCCACATTCTTCCACACATTACTCCCAAACTATGAGACAGGCCTCCTCTCTTAATGCTTAAAGACCCCACTGCTGGATCATTAAATATAAATGTGCTTCATACAGTGGACCTACTTCAGTGGGGTTCGGGATGTACTGCCTATTCACTAGCCCCTACTGCAACGCAAATACTTAATGCTGCTTTAATACCCTAATATTGCCATGAATTAGATGTATATATTTAATCTAGACTACTCAATAACTTAAGGGACAGGTGATGCACTTCACTATCCAAAATTCCCAATAATTTCCCAACCTTCTTCCCCTAGTTTTTAATTCGTTTTAAATACGTCTGTAAATAGTAAACATCTTTGTTTCATATTTGTTTCATATTTTTTCTTATCTTTCAAAAACAAATCCCAGGTAAGCAGTTCATCATCTAACTTGCTGGCATAGTTAGACCTAAGTCACATCCATTTGTTAGGCAAACTAAATGAGAAATCATTGAACAGTATCTGTTTGCTGCAAACATATTTTGTCTAATAGCTAACAACTATTTCGACTGCAGGTCCCAAGCCTCAGCCTCAACTTAGCTGACGCTTTTATCCAAAGCAACATTTGATGAGACTATGCAGCGGACACTCCCCCCTGGAGCATTGTGGGGTTGAGGGCCTTGCTCAAGGGCCCAACAACTGTGTGGATCATATCATGGCTACACTGGGGCTTGAACCACCAACCTTCCTGGGGCCCACTGGTGTACCTTAGCCACTGGGCTACAGGCTGCCCACAGTGCACTGCGCTCATCATGGGAGGGGATTGTTATAGAGCAGGGGTGTCAAACTCCGGTCCTGGAGGGCCGCAGTGTCTGCTGGTTTTTGGTGTGCATCAGCACAAGAGATATGTTTCAAAGTCTTTCATTGGCTAAAGAGTCCACACACCTTGTTCTCAAGGCCTTAATCGGCTGCTGATTGAAAGGAAACCACAAATACCAGCAGACACTGTGGCCCTCCAGGACTGGAGTTTGACACCCCTGTGATAGAGTCGAGTAAGGCGTAGAGTTGTGGGCAGAAGCCGGTGAGTGGGGAAAAGACAGACATAAGGCAGGACACAGCAGGCCTTTGGAGGAGAATAAAACAGGCCGGCGTCCAGACCTGACCCCCCTTCAGGACGCGCGCGCCACGGCGGCTCTTCAGCCGGGAGAACGAAGCCGACTCACGCTGTGCGTGTTCCTAATATATCTGCTATCTTTAGTTTAGTAATATGTCCCGTGAATTCAGTAAACTTCACGGGAATGTAATCAGCACGGCGGCTCTTCACAGCTCTGCCAGCTGACACAGTCGGTGCTGATTACATTCCCGTGAAGTTTACTCAATTCACTGGATCAGGGAGGTGAAGCCGTCGGGGGAGCGCCTTCCAATAATTATTTATTAATCACGTATATGGACATTTTTAAAGACACACTTGCACATATTACTAAAGATAACAGATATACTAGAACCACGCACAACAAAATACACATATGCCTCTCCTACACACATACAGTGCAGACACCCACACGTACACTTTACACACTCTCACTTTCTCCTTCTCTAATGTACGTACAGTAAATATGGGAATGCTCAAATTCCATGGCGGAAACCTCGGACAATAACTGAGACGGAACTCTGTAGCCGACAGTAATCCGGAGTGAAGGACAGGAACTCTCAGGCAGTCCCTCAGGCCAGGAGAAGATCTCTGTACAGCCCTCCAGCAAGCCTTGGGCAGTAAATGCCTTTAGCGAGCTGTCTTTAGTGCACACGGATGCTTATGGTGCCGATGTGTAACCCTGATATTTCGGGGGAGGCTGTTGTCCAAGTCTCAGTCAAGACGAGGTTATAATGAACTGGGCTACTGTGGAAATCGTTAATTATAAAGAATATATGTTAATGAAAGTAGCGTGGCAGGAGCAGCACGTCAGCACAGTCCTCTCAAGCTTGCAACAGGGTGCTCCCTAATTACGGTCCCGGGGGTAACACACATGGGGGGAACTAAAATATTGAATGTAGACTGAATACAATCTACACATACATTGAAATGCGCATACTTATTCAATGTAAATAGTTTGATATGACAATTTACGCAAATTAATTCGGATTAAAATAATACAAATAAGGCTTATACAAACAAAGGTTACAGGTGTAACCAGGGAGCTGTTGTGTGTGAGTGCCTCTTCCCCAGCTGGTCTGGAACTGCAGGACCAGTGTCTGCAGGGCTGTAGCCACCTGATTTAAGGGATACTCATCTCTATTAAACATATTCAGGCATTATGTCTTAGTCCTGCAGGATTGCGACCCCTCAGAATTGGCTTTAGAGTTGAGCAGGAAGTTGAACACGACACGGCTGCACATTATTCCCAGTTAGCACAAATCAAGTGGCGTAAAAAAAAGGGGAGCATTTATGTCTGCACATCCAGGATCGACATCAAGATCATCTAAGCCGCGGAAAAGACAAATGGGCAAATTTGATTGTCATTTTGGGACAGAAGAGAACAGCAATGCTACACGAAAGCGGATGCCACCACTGTGTATCAATCACAACATTCCCAAATCAATCACGCACAGCATTCCCAAATCAGTCACACGCAACATTCCCAAATCAGTCACATACAACATTCCCAAATCAGTCACACAAAACATTCCCAAATCAGTCACACACAACATTCCCAAATCAGTCACACACAACATTCCCAAATCAGTCACACACAACATTCCCAAATCAATCACGCACAGCATTCCCAAATCAGTCACACGCAACATTCCCAAATCAGTCACATACAACATTCCCAAATCAGTCACACAAAACATTCCCAAATCAGTCACACACAACATTCCCAAATCAGTCACACACAACATTCCCAAATCAGTCACACACAACATTCCCAAATCAGTCACGCACAACATTCCCAAATCAGTCACACACAAAATTCCCAAATAAGTCACGCACAACATTCCCAAATCAATCACACACAACATTCATGCACAACATTCCCAAATCAGTCATGCACAACATTCCCAAATCAGTCACCCACAACATTCCCAAATCAAGCACACACAACCTTCACACACAACATTCCCAAATCAGTCACGCACAACATTCCCAAATCAGTCACCCACAACATTCCCAATTTTTTAATCCCATTAGTCCTCATCCTGGGTCAAGCCCGGATCAGATTTCGGAACACAGAGGCAAATTTCAGAGGTCAGAACATTCGGTCACCTGTCGTAGTGTGTGACCAGGCTCGAATGGAAGAGGACCGTCAATGCACCCCTGCTCTTACCAAACCCTGGGGGCTCTCAGATGCCAAAACAGCGCCCCCTGTGGTAAGATGCGATATCAGGCAGTAGAGCACTTCAAGCTGGCCCTTCCTTCTGGTGCTGACATTTCTAAATATGTCTGCCTTTTTTTCAGCCTTTTAATCTCCCCTTAATAAAACCACTGTAGGTACATCTCCATACTAAATGGCTCTTAATTAATGCGCTGTATTTATGGCATACAAATACTGATGTTAAGATGCATGGCAAAGAGTTTAGTTCTGAGATCATTCAGTAAAGCAGTGTGGCCTTAACAAATAATCAATCGTTATTCATCTGCTATTAAATCTTTAATGACTGTATGACTGGCCTACTTTACATTGTTTTAGGGGAGTAAAAACAGAAAAATATTTAGCTAATTCTGCAATCGTTTATGAATCATGCATGGCTATAGATATCATCATATTAGAAAAAAATGGTTCAGTTAATATCCCCTTGCACTGCATAACCAAATTAAATTATATTTAAATTGTCGACCTGTAGTACTTAATATTAATTATCTGTCTGTGACTTTTAAGATATAAATAATAAAGGTGTTTGGTGTTCATTTGCTTGTGGGAGGAAATGGATTGATTTATATCTGATTAAGTCCCAGAATGGTGGAACTCAATCCAAGAGCAAATGGCCTGAGCCCCCAGACGAACGTAAAGATGGTTTCATTGATCCTTTAATTTTCAGCTAAACAGCACTTCAAAGAGTCGCAGGGAACATTTAGACCGTTCTCCCATGCCTAAGTAAACCTTACATCCTGACACCAGAGGAATGAGCAGACAGGGCATGATTATGAGTCTAAGACCTGGATTCAACCAACATCTGCCCATAACTTTGACCTAAAAACAAAGGCAAGCGCTCCATTCTTTTGTATTCAAAAGCAGAGTTTTGAAAGTTAATTTAAGTGAGTAGTGAACTTGCCAAACTGTGAGAATGGAGGTGAGGAATTAGGCCAGGGCGCTGCTTCCTCCCCGTCTGGCTCTGAGCGGAATCCCATAAGCTCCAGTTCAGCTCAGGATCCATTTTGAGTCGTCACAGGGTGCGGGATGTGCAAGCGTTGGGTGTTGAGTTGCAGCTGCTCCCTGCCCCAGTCTACAGGTCATAATCCTGAGCCATTTTGTGTAAAATGTAATCACAAATTGTGTATCAGTAAATGATCCTCTCCTATTTTCCCAACAGGGTCAGCATTGCATCCAGAGATCCACACATGATCTCTCCTGTCTTTCGACGTGTACTGAAGGCCCACCTCTTCGCACTGCATCTCGGTGTCCCCCCTCATCCCTTCTATACAAGTCCTGTGACGGTTCTGAACTTCTATTCAGATTCATTTCCAGGCACTCCCATTCTGGGCACCCTTGACATATTTCTGCAAATTTGGCAATCAATTTCACTTTAGCAATGAGCGCTCAGGTAATCAATTCCCTCGTGCTGACGACTGATTCCAGTTGTCTTCCGCATCTAGCTAGCTACTACCTGCATGTGAAAACGTTGAAGAACATACCGGTCAATTTAAAACTTCAGATTAGAATTTTGAGGTCTAATTAAAATTGTATAAAATGTGCAGTCATTAAATTTGAAAAACCATGCATGCTCCTGAATTACATACATAATGAGCAGTCTTGTGTCGGGATCTGTTGGATTTTTTATGCAAAAAACGCTTAATGTGTTATGTAAATAAAAAATAATTGAGAAACACAGAAATGGCACAACGTAGCAATACCAGAATCAACAGTTAGTGAGCCCGTTGTAGTAGACAAAATGGCATTGAGATTGGTTATTGAAACGGGTGAAATATTGAGGTTCAATATAGTGAGCTCACTATAATACTATTGACATAATTGATCCTGTTGGATTAATCCGAGATTGCTTTGACTTTAATTGCTTTGATTAATTTTATTGTATTCAGTAACTGGCAGCAAGATGGGAGAGGCGTGTTAAGTAAAATATTGGCTTAAGTGTTCAGTGCTAATTGCACTTGGAGCAGAGATGAGACCCTTATTGATATAGGATCTTGCTGTTGAGATACGACATCACAAAATGGGCATAATCACATCTGTGAAAGTCTATCCAAATAGACTAAGCCAGTTCCATTTTACATTACACAGGATATGTTGTTATTTTCCCCTGTGTTCCTAAACTAGCATGCTTCTACCAGCTAAATAACCAGGCAATGAGCAACAATATTATACATCAGCTGAAAGGGTGCTAATGCATGAATTTCACAGGGGTTGTCAAGTGGGCACCTTCCTTCACTGAGTTAGGCCCATGACACCTCCGGAAGGCTCAACAGTGAAGCCTGGCATCCCACACCTAGCCCCTTCACTACCCCCATCAGCCACCCTTTGCTTATCACTAGTGTGCCACACGGACTGAGGTTGTAACTAACCCTACTGACACCGTTAATGCATGCTCAGTGCCACCAACAAACGTTTTTGGACTGGACACATTATTCACAAAAAACAAATGTTGACAGGTGGCAATCTCAGGTATTTCCTGACGAAACACTGCGTTCTGGTGTTAACTTCCTTCACAGACAGCCAGAGTCGTGTCGTTGCCAGGGACAACAACGATGCCAGTGGCGAGTCAGAACCGCCAGTATCCAGGGTTCATCCTAACTTCTGTTGCGTTATTTTTAAGGTACGCCCCCGCCTGCCTACCCCCCTACCCAACCACTCCCTCCCTGCCCCCCCCCCCCCCCCCCCACAGTCTGGTGGGTCAATTTGATCCCTTGTCACTGAAATTCAATCGAGAGCATTAAAGTGTAAACCGGCTGAAAAAACAAAAGGCTTAGGGAAATCAGATGTTTAAACAACAACAACAAGCAGCGGGTAATCTTCTTAGAGAAATTAATGAGGGGAACCTCCTGTCAGCAGGGGTGGATAATGATCCCAGGCCGATCGGATAAGAGGCTGCAGTGGATCAGGCGGAAGGTGAGAACGGCGGGGGGGGGGGGGATTAAGGGCGGACTCCCACCAGAATCAAACAGGACTCCGGCAAAGGGATCTCCCGTTTTCCATCCCTAAACTTCAAAAAGTTCCCCCCTAAGCTGGAAGTAGGTGGCTGTAAGCCTCTCTGTGGATGTAAATCCATGCGCCTGGCTTAAGCTCGCCTTTCATCCTCTCGCCTCTCCACCGTAGTCCCTCCCTCATGCCTTGGGAATGTAAACTTTTGCACCGTACCTCAGCGCAGTCTTAGACGGATCCACCTCCATGATCTCTTTATCAACACCGCAGTGCCGGCTGTGAACCGCGTTCTCATGTTATTCCTAACCTGAGGGTCAGGATCGCAGATGGATGAGTGCTGTAAACTCCATCTGTTCAGAAGAGTTCTGGCATTCGGTGCACAGGATCATTAGGATGGTATTTTTTTCATGTAGCTCATCCGATACCACAAATTACAATCAGCGGAACTGGTTTCAGCCGAAGAGTTCTGTAGTCTGATTGACTGAAGTTTTATCTGGCATTAAGTTATTCTCTAACGTACCACCACCAGCGGTCTCAATCGTTCTCTCATGTTAGGCCATCTTAGAGAAGATCATTGCTTGACGTTAGACAGACTTATCTCACTTCAGAGTGCTATTCAAGTTAAGTTATAAGCCTATAAATCACAAGGTTCGTCTTTTTACTGGCCTCTTTTCCAATATTTTCCATGAGCAATTTCAGCGATGTGGACTGCTGTGTGTCTCTAGCAGCCTGGAGCCCTGTGGGACAGAATGAGCGGCCTGGAGCCCTGTGGGAGAAGTGTCCTGGCCCTGGAGAGCTGTTGATGGCAGAGGGAGGAGCTATCTGATGTCCCTAATTGGGTGGGGGGGGCTAATCTCCACAATCTGGGAGAGGAGCTTCCCACTGATTTTTTATCGTGGACTGAATGAGTCCTCATGTTCTGCTGAATGCAACGTTCTGTACTGGCTGCTTCAGAAGCACCTGCCCCTGGCAAACCGGGGCATGCCAGACTGGGGAAGGGGAGTGAAGGAGTGATCTTTCACCAGCCACCAGTGTTTATCATTTAATTGGTTAATTGATTTAGTTGAAATGCATGTTTTAATTGAAACCAGGTGCAACTGATTGGCCAAGCATATATAAATGTCTGTCAGTTGGAACAAGGAGATGGAAAGGCTAGTCACTATGATCGCATTTGTGCGTTTACAATAAATTAATTATAACACACACTTGGTGCCAGCATCACCCAGGCGATGGTGAGCTCCAGCCCCCCAGGGTGACAGCGTTCAGCTGCGCACAGTGACCCCGCAGGGCAGCTGTGTGTCCGCTGTGTGTCCGCTGTCTGAAGCGTCTTCCACAGACGCAGGTCTCTGCCAGGCTGCGGTCTGACTGTGTCAGGGAGCGCATCCTTCACTGAGCTCTCCTGGGTCGATAGCGAAGGTCACAGGTCAGGGGTGGGCCATTGTGGTCCTGGAGGGCTGGTGCGTAGGCACACTAATCTTGCCCTGGCTACGTAGGCTGGCTAAATGAGCTAATCGGCTGTGAACATCGACGCTAGTTCACTCGTAGATTAGATCTCAGCGGAGAAGGTTTTAGATCGGCACACGAGAACAGTCTGTCCGTCATTCATGACCTCATCAAGAAAGGCAGCTGAAATGGAGGACGGCAGAAATGTCAGGGCCCGTTCAGTAATAACGGGCAGAATTTGGGCTGAAACCCAGAAACCCAGAGAAAAAAAAAACGTATTTCAGGGACGACATGTGAACGAAAAGCTGGGATAGGATCAGCTCATTCCTCAGAAGGCCTAACTCGCTCTCTTGTTTTATATTTAGCGGTTCACATTCACGCCCTGAAACAAATGCAGTCTGCCCCCCCCGACACCACCAGCCTGCCTGCCCCCCCGTCCACATTGTGCAAAGGGACAGGAGGGATGTGTTTTTAACGTCTGCCGGTAAAAGGGCCTCAAATTTACTGTCAGGACTGTCACTTCCATCTGCCGGGGCTCCTGTGAGATACCTTTGTTATTTTTTCACGCTTGTGTCATTTGGAGAGAGATTTATTTGAAACTAATTTCCCTTTAATGCTTAAGAGAATGTAAGATGATTTTTCAAATGGCTGGGAATGGCGGAAATAAAGAGGCTTTCAGAAAATGTAATGGCGAATGGTTGCCAAAGCCCTTTGGATACCTCTTCCCCCCGGACGAATCAAACTGCGAGTTCAAAGCCTCGTCTGACAGACAGTGTGCAGCTCAGGCACTCACATATAAAGATGAAGTATATTCTGAGTCCAAAGAGTAATACACTCAGTGAGCAATTTATTTCTTAGACGTATCGGTCTTCTGCTGCTCTAGCCTATCCACTCAGGAGGTTTGACGCATCAGAGATGCTCTTCTGCATACCACTGTTGTAATGTGTGGTTATTTCCCAAGAGATCAGCAGTTTCCGAGATATTTAAAACGCCCTCTTTGGCACCAACAACCATTCCACGGTCAAAGTCACTCAGATCACATCTCTTCCCTATTCTGACATTTGGTCTGAAAAACAGCCGAACCTCTTGACCATGTCTGCACGCTCTTTATGCATTCAGTTGCTGCCTCATGACTGAAAAAATATTTGCATTAACAAGCTGGTTTTTTCTTACTACAGTGCTCAGTGAGTGTATTTGTTGGAAAATATAGAGCCACTAGAATACAGATACATATTTGACATTTGGGTCTTTCAAAACTATTTAACCACACCACTCTTCAATCTCCAGGTTCTCTTTCTTGTGTGAGCTTGGTTACCCACTTACATTAGATTATCCAGCACTGTCTCTCACCCGGGACCCCCACTAGTGCCCTGGTACTGTCCCCACCATTAGAGGGAGCCAGCCTACACGTTCACTCGATTCTTCCCCCGTTAATCTTAGAAAGGATTCAAATATTCTTCTAAGCTTTACGGAGGTTGGTGCATAGGAAACTATAAAATACTCTCAAAAAGTGCAAGCCCTGCCTTCCGATCCTATTGGTTGGCTCAACTGCACCAGGCAAGATCAATTGAGCACAGAAAGGTATTTGAAGCCAAACCCATTGCGCATTTGACCCAGGTCTGATTTGTACAGTTTGTGCAGTAATTTTAATAATGTTGTGTAAGAGTATGGCAGCCACTCCCCACCTGTGAAATGAAGCTTTGACTGAAACGTCTTGCCATCCCCAAAAAGGAATTTATTAGACTTCTTTTTTATACTTCTACAGCTGTAGCCTATCCACTCACAGTTATGATGTGCTGTGTGTTCAGAGATGCTCTTCTGCATACTACTGTTGTAAGTGCGCGTGAGATCAGCAGTTTCTGAGATACTCAAACCATCCTGTCTGCCACCAACAGCCATTCTAAGTCACTTAGATTACATTTCTTCTCCATTCTGAGGGTTGATGTAAACATTAACTGAAGCTCTTGACCCGTATCTACATGATATCAATGCTGCCGCACAATTGACTGATTAGATCATTTCATCAGGTAGGTGTATACACACACACACACACACACACACACACACACACCTCTTTTTGTATTCTAGCTGCCAACTGTGGTATTCTAGTTTGAAAGTTGATTGTACTCTTCAAGGGTTCTGAATTTCTGTATGTTTACACTAGGACTCGGAACAATACTGTCCTCTTAGGTCCACTTTTGCACTTGTTCTTGTGTTTGATTTGCACTTTCTTGTACGTCGCTCTGGATAAGAGCGTCTGCTAAATGCCAAGTAATGTAATGTAATGTAATAAAGTAAAAATGTTCCTAATAAAGTGCTCAGCGAGTGTACAATTTGTGTAAGGCACTATGGTGAGGTAAAATGTATTGATCATGGTTTCCCAATTAAAAGAATAATCAGCATAATTTACAGCATAATATTTAGCAAATTAATTCTACAGTCTTTGTAAGTTTCAGCAGTGCATGTTTCTGGAATGTGCCACTTTTTATGCGCAAGAACTTTTCCACCTTCACCTGCGATGGCGAGTGGCTGCGAAGTTCTCGACAAATACTGCAGGTTTCCCAGCATCCCTTGCTGCAGCATGTGTCACTGCATATTTCCCTACGAGCTCAGCCACAGTCCGTTTGATATTTTTATCGGCCCGCCCGAGGTTATTTATCCACAGGACTGTGGGGACTGGAGCTAACGTTCAAATATTAACAGCTGTCACCACGGAACGCGGAGTCCATGTTAATTACCGAGGCCGCTGCTCACTCCTGCAGCTCTGACAGGGAAACCTACATAATTATTCTGTGTAATTATATTGTAATTGTGTGGTGATTATTGTTCTCAAACACACGCACGTGCACACACACACACACACACACACACACCTCTTTTCAGCCCGCAGGCATATATACTACATAAGTATACACACACACACACACACACACACTGACTGTATTAGTGTACTCCCCTAGGATCAGATTTCAGATTATTTTTGCATGGAATATGAGGATTAAGTTCCGTCACGGTCTTTATGAAGTGTTTTCTCGCTTTCGTTCTTTGTTTTGGTTATTGTCTGCTCGCAGAAAGAATTTCACCGCACACGGGCGTAAGAACACAAAAACAATACAGACTGCGATCTCTGCGTATCATCACGCGCCTAAAGACAGCCATTTGCTGCATTGTCAAAGTCGCACTGGTAGCCGAGACCCGCAGAAAAATAACCAAATAAAGAAAAAAAACAGGCATTGGTCTCCCCCGCACCGAGTTTGCAAAGATACAGTGTAAGGAAGGAGACCTTTACACGGGCACAACTTCCCCGTCCGTCGCCCCCTCTCACTGGAGTAATCCATGTTTTAATTTAGCGGACGGTCCTCGGCCCTCCGGGGCCCGTCAGTCCCAGCGATTATGACAGGAGATATGCAAACGCACAATCACTCATCCGCCGCGGTCCGGCCGGGAACACGCCAACGGCCTCCCGCCGTCCAAATGCCACTCAAAGAGACACCTCACGGTTACAAACAATCCTCCGGGGACCAGTTTATTAACATGTTGATCTGAAGCGTCATTAGGCAGAGGTTGCTGGATGAGGGCATGTCTATTGATTCGCTGGGAGGTGGGACTTGCCGGAAAGTTTCAGGAGGCAGAGACAGCAGCCCTCCAACCACCCCCCCCCCCCCCCCCCCAAACACCCCCCTGCCCCCCTGCCCCACTGCTTTCACTCTGCTGACAGTCCCCCAGAACAGAGCAACAATAAGCCACAGTCGTTCCGCATGGTCCCGAGTGTAATTGCTCCGTTTTCAGGCTTCAGCGTCTCCCCGTATCCTGCATACGCAATGAGCACCAATCTGCCCCAGGACTGCCTGCCAGCGACCGCTACTCAGTTACTGCTCGTTCATTAGCACAACCATGTACTCCATCCAATGTTTTCCCAAGATCCGGACTGCGCACGTATCCTTCGGTTAAAACGGTTTCGCTATAGACCAGTATCGCTGCATACAGCGGTCTAGAAAATTCAGCCAGGAAAGGAATACAGCTGAACTCCTCTGCCTAACATGATGCTTAGCAATACCTGTGCATGAACCACACGTGAAGAGTGATTGCATAGCGTCAGAAGGAGTGACCATGCCAACTCTGCCACCGGTACAAACACTTGTTACACTTTTACTGAATCTCGTGCTGCGTGCCGTTTTATGAAGTTTCCTGGCGCTTATAACCCACTTCAATGCAGTCCGCTTTGTGTAGTATCTCCCACCAAGCCCTTTCTCCACGGACTCTGGCTTGCCCTGAGACTGTCCCTTTCACGGTGCCATTTGCAATTTAATGCTCACCTGGGGCGAGCCTCCACAATGGATTCCGCCATAAAATGGCCGACTCCCTGACTGCATGGCTAATGAGGTTGATGTTGAGCTATTTGGGTTATTGTGCTGCCATAATATCTACTTAATGCAGCTGGATGGGAGTGGATTGTTGGAGCCGTTAAGGATTCTATTAAGTCTTTACAAAAACTGGGCTCCTCCTCTACCCTGCCATGTATCAGCCACAGCTTGCGTTTCAGGAGCAGGATCCGGCATGAAAGGCTACTCGAGGGAGAGAGCATCAGGAGGAATGTGCATGTTATTTGCGGCCATTCAAAGCGAGGAAATTATATTTTTGACACTTCTTAAAAGGAAAAAAGAAAAAGAGGAAATGCAGAATTTTGTTTTTGCGAGGAACAACGTTGTGGCCCATGTACTCAATAGAACATTTCTGGCGTGTTGAAAAATTGTGCAAATCAATAATCCTACATTAACGTCAACTGGTAGGCAGCTACGCTCCTACACACACACTTAGAGACAATGCAAACTATCATGGAGACAGAACCCCCTGGTAATTGAGGGAAAGGTGGCGCGGGGGAGGTGGGGTTGGGGTGAAAGGGTGCACGGGGTTTATTTAAATAATACTTGATATGAAAACTGCAATGTTCAGGTCTTTGTGTTCTGCCTTCAGGAGTTTTTTTAAACAAGCCCATATGGTGATAGCCACCAGCTTTGAAAGGGGGGGGGGGGGTGCGTGTGTGTGTGTGGATGGGGAGGGGGGCGTGTGTGTGTGTGTGTGGATGGGGAGGGGGGTGTGTGTGTGTGTGTGTGTGTGTGTGTGTGTGTGTGGATGGGGAGGGGTGTGTGTGTGTGTGTGTGTGTGTGGATGGGGAGGGGGGTGTGTGTGTGTGTGTGTGTGGATGGGGAGGGGTGTGTGTGTGTGTGTGTGTGTGTGTGTGTGTGTGGATGGGGAGGGGTGTGTGTGTGTGTGGATGGGGAGGGGGGGGTGTGTGTGTGTGTGTGTGTGTGTGGATGGGGGCGTGTGTGTGTGGATGGGGTGTGTGTGTGTGTGTGTGTGTGTGTGTGTGGATGGGGAGGGGTGTGTGTGTGTGTGTGTGTGTGTGTGTGTGTGTGGATGGGGGGGTTGTTGTAGCCAGAGCCAGGATTTCACACAGTGGGTATTGAGTGGGATTGAAGAGGCGAGCGCTAAGCTGTCTTTTCATACCCGGCAAAGCCCCTCCATCTGGCCTCCCCCTCCCACACTCGGGCCCAGTTTGTGGGCCTGGCTGCCGGCTGACTGGGCCTCCTCATGCAGAAGTAACCACTTCAGTGGCGTAAACCCCGGCCACTTGAGAACATTACACTGCTTTTCATGCTTGACTTAATCAAAACTGGCCCAGGGAAATTTACACCTTTTTGATGTCCTTTTGCCTGCTGCTTAAGAGCGGCCATCTTAACCCGTGTGATCCTCGCAAGCGCCCACTAAACGGCCAAATATGCCAGGCCGACGGAAGCAGACGGTTGGCAGTTGGCGGTTTTGTGCAGGGGTCGTCATTAAAGCTGTCCACCTCACAGACTCTCCGTGCGATAGCTGGTGCCCAAAACACTTTTCTACTGGAAAGAAATGCGTACACCAAATTCTACAATCCAGCCCCGGTCGAGATCACAAAAGCATTGTGGAAACAGTCAATATCTGTGATGACTACTCTACGTAGTTTGTAGAACAGTAAATTGCTGAGCCAGTATAGACTAATGTCGCAAATCAAAACAAGACTACTTCAGGGTCCACAATATCACCTTAAACCCCAAGTCCTCTCCTCCATTGGCTTTTCAGGGCAACTGTCCTCTTAAAATCCCCATCTCATTTGCCATCATGACTTTATTACTTAAACAGTGTGTGTGTGTGTGTGCGTGCGTGTATGCGTGTGTGTGTTTGTGTGATGGTGCAGGATGCTCTGGATATTCGTAGATAAATGTCGTAGATAAATGTCTCAGCTGAAGGAATTTGTCTGTCTAATTTACACAGAGGAGTGCAGCTGAACAGAACCGTGCTCTCTGAATGTAAATGATCTGGCCAAGTACATCGTGTTTACTGCGGTAAAAAAGGTTCTAATTGTGTGAAGTGGATAAGTCGGCACTTCATTATTCTGAGTCGGTGTGTCTGTGATAATGAAGTTAATGAGTGGAGCAGTGGAAGCTCTTCCCTCGGTGGGGATTTGAGGAACAGTTGCTGGGAGCAGGGCGTGCGGCAGTTGTTCCAGGAGCCCAGTTTTAATAAGTCTTCCGTGTCTGGAACCTTTATTTCCTGTTGGGCTTAGGGAGAAGCCTGCGTCTGATGGCACCGGGAGCTGACATGCGGTGTCTCAGAGCTCTGTTTGCACCTCGTGATGAATCCAAACCTGTTAGGCAACATGGCCGCCGCCTGCTGTCTGCGTCTCCTTGCTCAGTCCAACCAAGTGCCCACAAAAATAATCCAGTTGGATTTTCACTCAGACGCCTGTAACAGTGCTCGCATTCCAGCTCCTTTTTTTCCTTGTATTTTTGGTGACATTGTCTCTCTCTTAAACGCCCGATAAACGCGTTTGCGTAAGGGTATCGAAATTCCAAAAACAAGGTTAGGTTTGTTAAATATAATTTCTTGTTTCACGGCAACTGCACTGGGAACCAGAGAGGGAGGAAGAGAAGGGGGGGGGGGGGGGGGTAGGGGTTTGGACAGAGGGGGGTGGCACTCAATGACAGCCCAAAAGAGCAGGCGGGCGGTGTGTGTGTGTGTGTGTGTGTGTGCCTGTGTGGGGGGGGGGGGAATCCTGCAAAGCAACTTGTCCCGGACCACGATGTTCCGACAGCCCCAGCGTGGCGAGATACATAGCTTCTATTCAGCGGCGAGCAGATTACCGGTTACTATAGTTTCCCGAACGCGGGGCCTAATCTGGGCAGAATGGGTTGAAAGGGGCCGATGTTTCAGGCGCACATCACCACACGTTGAGAGTCAGGGGCCGAGCCCCACAAAGGCCCCGCGCTCTCCCCGGCTTTGATGTCTTCTCTCCGGGTCGGAGATCGAGAGGGAGAGAATACGCGTCCCTCCACAGAGGTTCGTGATGGGCGGGCGGACAATGGGCGTTTCGGAGAGGGTGGGGCGGCCGGCACAAAGGGGTGGGTGTCGGGGGAGCGAGGTAGCAGGGTGACCCGTGACAGCCCTTGTGTGGCGCTGGGTTTGGGAGGACTTGCGTGAAGGAGCACTAAATGTGATTACAACCCGTCAGCAATTTTAAAACAGTGTTGACAGTGTTGTTTTTTGGGTGGCTCAATAAAGGAACATAGTGTTTGAAAATATACCCAAATTATTAACTCTAAACTACAGAAACGAGGAATCGTTTTTTAGCAGAAGCATCGTTTTTATGGAGAGGCTGTGAGGGATAACCTGGACGCCGATCCTGGACTTAGGGGAGTGACTGAAAAGCAACTAAACATCCATCCATCCATCCATCCATTATCTGAACCCACTTATCCCGAACAGGGTCGCAGGAGGGCTGGAGCCTATCCCAGCATACATTGGGCGAAAGGCAGGAATACACCCTGGACAGGTCGCCAGTCCATCGCAGGGCACACACACACCATTCACTCACACACTCATACCCACAGGCAATTTAGACTCTCCAATCAGCCTAACCTGCATGTCTTTGGGCTGTGGGAGGAAACCCATGCAAACACATGCAAGAGAACATACAAGCTGCACACAGAGAGGCCCCGGCCGACCGGGATTCAAACCCAGGACCTCCTGGCTGTGAGGCGGCAGTGCTACCCACTGCACCCTCCGTGCTGCCCTTAACTAAACATTTGATTATAATTGGATTCATAACTTTTAAACTTAAAATCGTAAATGTAAAAATTGTCCCATTGTCAAATCAAAGAGGACATTTTCTAAGACTAATTAAAAATGTGAAAATGATGTGAAATAGCATTAACGCCCAGTGCTCATTGATTAGCTTAGAGAATGTCCAGATGATGTCATTGTTTCCCACCGCTACGCTTGTGCATGCGGTTCATCTTGTTTGCTGCACGCGCATGTGTTCATCTCCTCACTGTTCCTCTGCCCATGTGTTCATCTCCTCACTGTTCCTCTGTGCATGTGTTCATCTCCTCACTGTTCCTCTGCCCATTTGTTCATCTCCTCACTGTTCCTCTGCCCATGTGTTCATCTCCTCACTGTTCCTCTGCGCATATGTTCATCTCCTCACTGTTCCTCTGTTCCTCTGCGCATATGTTAATCTCCTCACTCTTCCTCTGCGCATATGTTCATCTCCTCACTGTTCCTCTGTTCCTGCACCCAGCATTCTTTCTGTGGTCCCAGTCAGTTTGTCACGGTTGAGTGGGGTTCTGCATAAAAATCATATCATACGAGTTTGATAACTTGGCTACCTTCTGCGGGTCCATTTTCTCTGTTCTTTGTGTTTAGGTTGTTTAATTCACGTTATCCCCCAAAAAAATCTAACTAGCGCAAACTAGCGCTTACGAGTTGGCCGACTCTACGCAGCTTACGTTAACTCTATGAGAGAGCCGGGCCAGGCACGATCAATGTTTTTAGCTATAGGCTACGTTATATGTTTGACATAAGCTAAGATTCTGTCATTATAATACATATTTATGGCCTCATTTTTATTCTTAGAAAGATTTTAGTAACATTCATTGCGAAAATGGTGAAACTAAAAACTCGAATTGTGAGCTAGGCTCTTCTCATCAGCCATCTCTTTGGGACATTAAGTCCGTTCTCGTAGGGCAGCAATGCATCCGACGCATCCTCGATAAAACACACATCCCGTGTGTATCTTATCCGTTCCTGTATTCTTCTGTTCTTGATACTTGGGCTGTGAAAGATGACACGGGAACACAAGAACGGACAAGAACAGATATTGAGAAACGCCCCATGCCTTTTTTCATGATCCTGTCGTACTGGCTCAACTGCCGGGTCTCGCTGGCTCGATGCCAGGCTGAGGGGATGTGCCACTGGGGCCAAGTTATTCCCAAACATGGGGCCAAGTTATTCCCAAACATGGCAGGGACTCCGAGGTCCGTCTGGTCTGGGCTCATTCCTCCACGTAAACAGGAGGGAAGTGTGAGGGACGGATTCGGCAAGACGCCAGTTATCCTGCAATTACATTACTTTACATTATATTACATTACATTACATTACAGGCATTTAGCAGATGCTCTTATCCAGAGCGACGCACAATGAAGTGCAGATTGAACACAGGGACAAGTGTGACGAGGACCCTAGAGGAAAGTACAGCACCGAGTCCTGCCAATGTTTCGCAAAAAATGCCTCTGGTCACTTTTTGCCATCAAGGCAAATAAATGAGCATGTAAAAGTGTAAAAACTACAATTAATCTGTAATTAATCTTAAACTTGTATTAGGCCATTTCATCTGTGTTTTGGAGAAGTGGATAGTGACAGGCACAGGATGCGTTCTGCCAGTCAGACGCTGTGCACTTCATCGATCGGTGACCATAGTTGCAAGTATTTTCGCGTGTGGCCTTCGTTTGTTAGCACTGTTTCAAACGCTGTTTGAGGATTTTTGTTTAATTTTACTTAACAAGGGGTACAGTGAATGGTGAAACACCAAACTTTCTTTTCAACAAAATTAATAAAACTCTTTTATTAATGTTGGGGTCAATCACAGGGCTCCTCGTTCTCTCCTCGTGTTAATCGCTCCTCGTTTGGTTTTTTGATTTATTCCCTCCATACTCCAGGCTAAAACACACATCCAACGTGA
Organism: Conger conger; assembly: GCF_963514075.1. Classification (NCBI taxonomy): domain Eukaryota; kingdom Metazoa; phylum Chordata; class Actinopteri; order Anguilliformes; family Congridae; genus Conger; species Conger conger. The sequence goes on along the minus strand of NC_083765.1, from coordinate 49,313,043 downwards.
ACCCTCAGCCCACGGGTGTGAAAGGTCCTATTGTAGGAGCGCACCTTAAGGATGCCTTTCACAAGGTGGGACGCATGCGCTCCAGGTTTTTATGTATTTTCTGATATGTGATACAACCCAACAGAAATAAGAGGATAATTTGTCATCGTCAACAGCTCGTGGGGTGAAAACAGCCACCCTTCACAAACTCTGAGGTCATCTGTTGGCTTGCGTTTCTACACAAATGTAGCGACACAATGCTTCCCTGTGTGCCCTACGCTTTAACAGTGAGGTCAACCCCCGTGGCTCACGTTCAGTCCCTGCCCTCTGAGCTGGCAATTAAGAACAAAGCTTTAATTTATAAGTCACATTCCTTTATCCTTTATTTCAAGATTTTATATGCTCCTTGGGGAAAGGCCAAAAGTTCTTTGACATGGCAAGAAGGAGAAAGGGCCAGGTTGTTGAGTTACTTTTGTGAGAATATTAAACTCATGCAATGTTAGAAAAAGTGTGCAATGTTGGTTTGTCATTGGACACTGGCTATCTGTTACCTACCTCTTTCTACACACAAATCGTTCATCTATGCAACCCGGCTGAATAATGTATTATAAGTGCTTTCATTAAATAGTTATTTGTGTCGTTTACACACATAGAGGTACCATTTTTAGTCCTTTATGGAACCCTCTGTCATAGGTGTGAAGTTTGAAAACTCCCAGACAAAGAACCCCTTAACTAGATGGGGTTCTCCTATTGGAACCATTTTCTAGAGAGTATACTGGCTTCAATGATTGAACAGTTGCTATGTACCATGATATTCTGACTCTAAATTCTACAGAACAAAAATAATTGATTGAATGTCATTACAAAATTCTTTACATGATACATGATATGTAACCACAATATGTTCCAAGACACACAGCATGTTCCAATTACCATTTATTTATGACTACAGTAGTGTACATAATTACAGTAAAAGCAGTTGGCATCAAAATGTCCCAAAATTAAATAGGTAATGTGCTTGAATAACTCATTGATGATACCATCTGTCTGCCCGCATTTCTATTTGGTTGTGCAGTCATGTTAATATTATTAAGGCCATGTTACAATAATAAGAATGTATTGAGAATATCTTACACATCATATATCTAATATGAACCCTGCCAACTTAATATTATTTCAGTGTTCAACACCACAGCTGCCCGGACACCCTGGGTCTGAACTGCTATTTTTAATAAATGCAGCGGTTTGGGGGAGAATCAAAGTTAAATGGTTGGCATTTATAGAGCACCTTTATCCAAATCACTGTACAATTGATGCTTCTTATTCACCCATTCATACACACACTCACACACCAACGGCGATTGGCTGCCATGCAAGGCACCGACCAGCTCGTCAGGAACATTTGGGGGGTTAGGTGTCTTGCACAGGGACACTTTGACACAGCACAGGTGGGGGATCAAACCGGCAACCCTCCGATTTCCAGAAGACTGCTCTTACTGCCTGAGCCAATGTCGCCCCCAGACGACTGCTCTTACTGCCTGAGCCAATGAGGCGACTGCTCTTACTGCCTGAGCCAATGAGACGACTGCTCTTACCGCCTGAGCCAATGAGACGACTGCTTTTACCACCTGAGCCAATGAGACGACTGCTCTTACCGCCTGAGCCAATGAGACGACAGCTCTTACCGCATGAGCCAATGAGACGACTGCTCTTACCGCCTGAGCCAATGAGACGACTGCTCTTACCGCCTGAGCCAATGAGACGACTGCTCTTACCGCCTGAGCCAATGAGACGACTGCTCTTACCGCCTGAGCCAATGAGACGACTGCTCTTACTGCCTGAGCCAATGAGACGACTGTTCTTACTGCCTGAGCCAATGAGACGACTGCCAGACGACTGCTCTTACTGCCTGAGCCAATGAGACGACTGCCAGACGACTGCTCTTACTGCCTGAGCCAATGAGACGACTGCCAGATGACTGCTCTTACTGCCTGAGCCAATGAAACGACTGCCAGACGACTGCTCTTACTGCCTGAGCCAATGACACGACTGCCAGACGACTGCTCTTACTGCCTGAGCCAATGAGACGACTGCCAGACGACTGCTCTTACTAGCTGAGCCGTGTCGCCCCGTAGCTCAAGTTAATGTGAAAATAGTAATGCAGGCTCAAAATAGATTGCCTCTCGAGTCTGAGCGACTCACCATAGCTTCTTTTAAAAGTGTGGATATCAATAAACCTGTTGCACTATACTGCCCGCTAAGTCACGATCTTCTGTGTAATTATGAGAAACATTTGTAAATTTGTAAATTTTTTAAATTTGTAAACTTGTTAATTTTATTTATTTATTTATTGGCTAATTGATGTTGTTTCTTGCTAGTGTAAATGTTTTTACTCTTCCTGTCTGGGAAACCCTGCCCAAGCATTGATGACAAGCTGAAGTAAAACATTTTCCTCAATTTAGTTTGTACAAATTTGAACATGTCATCTATTCCAAAAAGTGACTAAAATTGTAATATTTGTGCCTTTTCAAACTGAAGTTTTTTTCCGTCCACTTCCTGGAAAATTGGAGTTTACAAGATTTTACGTTACCATGTACCAGAGGGCTCGTATGTCACTCAAATGTCTGTCAATTTTCCGTTCCCCTCCAATCAACGTCCTTTTCACACAGCGGTGCGCATCCTCATTTCACTCCCCACCTTCAGAAACTCCCCCCAACGATCCGTTTCACATGTGCGTACATTACATCGCCAAGCTAGTGCTGCTCTAACCAGCAGCCTGTCTTTAAGGCCTTTCTCCCCCCCAGACCACTTTGCTGTGATGGGCAGACTGTCTAGGGCTGTTTTCCTTTTCTAAACTCTGCAACAATGGTTGGGCCAGGGCTTCTAAAAGAGAGCGCTCTGAAATTTTGACGGATTCTCTCCCTCCGTGAAATTCCTCCAGCGATAATTTGTCTTTCAGTGAACGCCCCGCAGTTCGGTGAGACGTGGAGATAAAGGAGGGGGTTCTCGTCACCTGCCGTTTTTCTAGAGAGCCTGACACCACAAGCTCCAGTCCCCTCCACGGGTATCCCAGAAGAGGCCGTCTCTCTGCTCTCGGCCCCACCACATAATGGATCCTGTCACATGCCCTGTCCTGTGTTTTTTCTCTCCTGCTCCTTTTTCAGGCCGTGAAAAAGCAGACTCTCCATTGTGCTCTTTAACGTTCCCCTCCTCTCTCCTTGGCCTCTCCAGTCTGATCCGTTTAAGAGACGACCGGAGGCCGCTCTCAGACCAACAGAATGCAGGTCGCAGGGTGGTGTGTTTGTGCGTGTGAGTGTGTGTGTGTGTGTGTTGTGTGTCTGTGTGTGTCTGTGCGTGTGAGTATGCCTGTGTGTGAGAGAGAGAAAATGAGAGAGATGGTTTGAATGAGAAATAAAAAGCATATACTGTATGCGTATATATGAAAGAACCTGTTTAGGAGAGAAAATCGCATTACAAATGTTGAATTATTTTTTTATCTTCTGTGCTATAGTATAAACTGAGGGATACAGAGGCTTTTTGTGGTGCTGTTGTAATGCTGTGGCAGTGTGTTGTGTGAGTGTGAGTTGAAATTGAACGTGCGCTTGTGTATTGTGTGTGTGTTGTGTATTGTGTGTGTGTGTGTGTGTTGTGTGTGTGTGTGTAGTATGTGTGTGTGTGTGTTGTGTGTGTGTGTGTGAGTGTGTGTGTGTGTGAGTGTGTGTGTTGGGGGGCCCTCACATCAGATAAAGTCTCGATGTCATAAATCATGGCCGCTGACAGCCCTTTTGCCTTGGCCTGTTACAGATGTGAACACGCTTAATTATTTGTAGTGTAATTAGTTCATGAAATGTCAGGAAGTGTCACTGTGTGTTGTGAGTCCCGCTTTCTCTGGAGGGATGGAGGAGACGAGGTCAGGATGGGGGGGGTGGGGGTGCAGGGGGGGCCGGGTAGGCTGGACTTGTTGAAACACAAGACCTGTCTGCTTTTTTTTTTTTAACAGACGTAAGCACAAAAGAGCGTCGTTTAAGCATCTGTGCTCTGCCGATGATATACGGACAGCTGCATTGTGGGTAAGCCCATCTCTTTTTAGTCCAGGCACTATCATCTTTCTCCCTTCATGATAACTCCTCTTGTGATTGGCCACAGCTAATTCAGTTTCCATTCAACATGAAGGAGTGAAAGGCCTCAATGGATAAAAAGGAAAGCAAGCAAAAAAAAACAAAAAAAACACCCGGAACATTCTTTGAGTTCCGGCGCGGCTCAGAAACGGGCTTCCCTTGGATGTGCGCCCTGCCACCTGCCCGCGAGGCCCGTCAATGGGGTGCGCATAATCAGCCCCAAAAAGAAAGGCCTTCGGCCCGCCTCTGCTGCTGCTGGCCCTTTAAATTCAGCTGTTATCTGGAATGCGGCAGCTGTCCGCCGCTCAGGAAACACGCCCCCTTTCAGCGACGTGACGCGCCCCCCCCCCCAGTCTCCTCTCTCCCAGGCAAACGGCCGGCAGGAAACAGTAACCGGGAGTCCCGGGAGCTCCGCCTCCTGGGCTTCTGACGTGTGCTCGGACCTTGCAGGAATGGTGCTGTAGAAATCCCCCGTCCGGGACGGTATACTGTGTGTGTGTGTGTGTGTGTGTGGGTGTCTGTGTGTATGTTTGTGTCAGACCTGGCTCAAATACATTATTGTTTTGGATTCTAATTCTGATTTGCTCAATTGATCTTGCCTGAGTTGCAACTGAGCCAACCAAAAGGACCAGAAGGCAGGGGTTTGCACTTTTTGAGAGTATTTCATAGGTTCCAATACACCAGACAAGCTCAAAAAAGTGTAAAGAAAGGGATGGTATTTGAATCTAAATGGATTATGTATTTGACCCTGGGACTGGTGTGTGTATGAGCGGTGTGTGTGACACAGTATGGGTGCATGTGAGTGTGTGTGTTGGTGTTGAGAGCATGGGGTTGGCAGATAATGCTGAAGCCATAGACACACCTTCACACATGCTCAGTCCATGAGCACACATGCTAACACTGCACACGCATACTGATGAGCTTCTGGGATGACAAGATACACACACGTGTGATGTTGTGTTAAATCCGGGGAAGGTACAGTCAACAATGTTCTCGACGTGTGTGTCTTTCGACAGAGACACAGACAGATGGAGAGAACACACTTGCATGCAAACAGACCAAAGCTCAATATTTAAACTGCAGAAAGAACATGTGAATAACAGTGTCAGCACTGTGTGTACATGCACACGTGTGTATGCCTGTGTATGTGCTGGGTGTGCGTCATCTTCAGACACGGACTGAACACCAGACCAGGGAGTAATGTGGAATTGTTTGGGATTCAAATACTTTTCTGTGCTTGATTGATCTTGACTGGTGCAATTTAGCCAACCAAGAGGACCAGAAGGTGGAGTATTTCATTGTCAGGTTCCAATAGAAAAATATTTGAATCCAAAACAATTACTTATTTGACCCTAGTCTGCCGAACACCACTGAAATTACATTTACATTTACATTTTAGTCATTTGGCAGACACTTTTAATCCAAAGCGATTTACAAGTGCATAGGTTCTTCCACAAGTTAAAGTATTACATCCATAACTAGTAAAATACACTTGAAGTGCTGTTCTAAGCATACAGTCATCATAAGTGCAATATATATATATCATTTTTTTTTTCCGGTTAGACAACAGGGATCGGGATATCATAGGGGACAACCTACAACGCCTATACATACATTTGTCTGTACACAAGTAGGTATAGGCCTCTAAATGTACTATTTAAATGAGTGTAAATATGATTTAGAGCTGAAGTAGCCCTGGGCATATTTGAAATGTACATTCAAATGCACTCTTTGCTTGGGTGATGCCTTTGTTCCTGAAGACCAGAAACATCAGAGCTGTGGAGAGCCACTGGGCGGTTTGTCGATGTCATTAAAGCCACAGACAGGAAAGGCCCACCGTGTCTGTGGGCTATGGAAAGCCATTGGGGCCAAAACCGTCTGAGAAAATACGCCCTAACAAGGCAAAATAGACCACGTAAAAAATGAACGCGTTCAAAATACCCGCGTTAACACGGGAAAATTGACCGTCTTAGATATTAGAAGTTGTAGAGCTACCAGCCTACTGCAGAATATTTATTTGTATTTCTTTAGTTGTAAAGGTCGACCTATTGTGTTAATTAAGCCAGCTAGCCAATTTTGGTTGATCTAGTTTTAATTACAAATGAGCCTATTACAAATAATTACAAATGAGAAATGTTTTTTTTTTTTTAATGTATTTATTAAACCTTTAATGTATTTTTTTCCCCCCCTATATCCCACCCCTGGTCCCAAATATAGTTTTTACAATTACAATAAAATGCATATATATATATATATATATATATATATATATATATATATATATATATATATATATATATATATATAAATACACACACACATATATATATATATATATATATATATGTACACATACATATATACAAATGAAAAATGTGTCTGTGCATGCATATAGGCTATTGTAATCTTTAATAAAAAATTAAGTCAACACAACTTCACACTAAGGTGAAACAACTACCATCATAACAAATACCACCATATGAGATAACTTCCTCCATCATATAACACAATACCACTATCATAGGCCTATAACTTCCTCCATCATATAACACAATACCACTGATCTGCGTGACGTTAATGCGAGAGGCATACGGTAAATTTAAAAAATAGATGTTACCAATGACATTTTAATTTGCAATGTCAGAAAAAACTATTCACAAAATCCTACTTCCCATGTCTTTAACATTTTTAAGACTTGAAAGATTGTAAGACATTTTAATACCAATTAAAGCCTTTAGATTAATTCAATGCCTTTTAAGGATCTGCGGGAACCCTGTACCTTGTTTTCAGCCAAACACATGCACTGACTTATATGGCTTTACTGCTTATTATGCTACATACAAAGACCAAGATCTGACTGGTGTGTAGTGTATAGTATCTCAAAGGTGACAGCCTGGACTTCAAGGTTCAACACTAACAATCAAGTTAGAAGTCAGGACAACACGACTATTCAATTAGAAAAATAACAAGAAATCTTCAGCTGAATTACACAATATTTTAATACAAATGTTGAATAAAGGTGTAAGGAGAGAGGCCATTAACTAGGCTTGCTAACTGCACTCATGCAGATTCAGGAATGCCCCTAATGAAAGTTAAAACTTCTTCCAGAAAATCAATTCCCAAACTGTCCCGTGCTCCGTCCAAAGGATTGACCTGTTCCATCAGCTCGTGCATGTGTCCTTCCTCAAGATTGAACTGGTTGTTGGGAACCTGGACTGCTTCTGCATAGTCCAAATTAGGTGGTGCCACTTCATCCTCTGCAGCTGGGATGTCATCCCCTGCAACTGGTTGTTCATCAGCTCCAAACACTCCTGGATGGCAGTCTGATTTCGGGCTTGTTGGGCAAGGCAACCTCGAATTAAAATTTGGTAGGGGGACATATGCCTTGCCGTCCTCAGCCTATGGTGGTTCGACCAACAACTTGACGAGCCCGGTAGCCTTGGCCAACTGAAAACATTAAAACAACCATTTAAAATATTACAAGCTTTCCAAACTACATTCATAGTTTAAATTCATAAAATAAACCAATGTCAAAATAGTTAAGTGATTAAGCTACAATGCTTTCAGTAGACAATATCTGTAGATCTGACAATAAAAAGGAGTTGGGGGCTGTAGCTTTACCTTGCTGCTGAGTGAGTGTTCTCAACTCTTGAAGAAACTCGGAAATGATATCCTGCATTTCATCTGCCAAGTCAGGCTCAATCAATCGCCCTCTTGCCCAACTAATACTTCTCTGCATCGTCTCCATCCTGTAAATGTAAATGAAACCAGACCTTGATATCGCACACACAATCCTACTTGAGTACTAGCTCGGGTCTAGCAGTAGCTGCTGGGAAGGAGCGTCCCGTTTGTAAGTACAAACTTTTACTGCCAACGTGGCTAACCATTCACAAGGCACACCGGAAAAAATGCTATCGATATTTCACCCCTGTTCATATTAGCAGCGCTATCGACAAAGCTTCTCCATATACTAATGTAGCATTACTACATCAATGAAGACTAGCACGCCAAATTCAAACGTTTGCTTACCTTGTAATAATCGGCCCAGAGCCTGTCTCCACATTGTCCGACAAAGCTAGTCTTGTGCATTCCGAAAAAGTCCTCTGGCAATTAACAACAAATCGCGCCATGCTTATTTGGAGAGCTTAGCTTCTTCTGTTAGCCTATTTTACAAAGCCATCCCGGCTTATCACTCAAGTCGTAAGTTCAGGTCTGTCGCTGGGTGAGCTGTTTTACAAGATTCTTGAACTGCGAAGACTTAAGCTGTGCAATAAACTATTACAAACCAATGATGTACCAGGCATTGAAGTGAGGTAAGCCTCTATCTCAGCAGACGTGGACGGTAAGTCACCATCTCATGAATATAACGCAATGTGTTCACGCTCTCTGAAGCACACGTAGATGTACGTAATTACATACGTAATATGCAAATTATGTATGTAATTATACACGTAATATGCAAATATATGCCCAAATGCTGCAGTATTATTGGCTGTGTAAGTAGGCGTTCATTTTGGCCATCTGAACGCGGCCATTACTTCCGTGTTAACGCGGGTATTTTGAACGCGTTTATTTTTTACGTGGTCTATTTTGCCTTGTTAGGGCGTATTTTCCCAGACGGTTTTGGCCCCAATGGCTTTCCATAGTGGGCGGGGAACTGGAACACAACTGACACGACAAAAACGGGCGAGCAGGGGGAATGGCGTGACTGACAGGCGCTCTGGTTAATGTCGAAGGAGACGCAGCCGAACGGGGCCCAACAGGACCGAACAGGGCTGAACGGGGCCGAACAGGACTGAACGGGGCCGAACAGGGCTGAACGGGGCCAGGTCGCCAAAGCTGACAGGTGTGGCAGGTTTCCTGTGGACTGCCTCGCGCTTTACACCGTAGGTGGCCATGTTGGATGATCAGCTCATACCAGCTAGACTAACCATATGACCAGCTTGGTCATGTTGGATGATCAGCTCATACCAGCTAGACTAACCTTATGACCAGCTTGGTCATGTTTGATGATCAGCTCACACCAGCTAGATTAACTTTATGACCAGCTTGATCATGTTGGATAACCAGCTCATACCAGCTAGACTAACCTTATGACCAGCTTGGTCATGTTGGATGATCAGCTCATACCAGCTAGACTAATTTTATGACTGGCTTGGTCATGTTGGATGATCAGCTCATACCAGCTAGACTAACTTTATGACTGGCTTGGTCTTGTTGGATGATCAGCTCATACCAGCTAGACTAACTTTATGACCAGCTTGGCCATGCTGGTTGACCAGCTCATACCCAGCTAGACCAACTTCATGACCAGCTCATACCCAGCTTATTGGCCAGCTCAATTTTCAAGCTGGTCAAGCTGGCATTGCTGGTTTTTACAGCAGGCCACATGCTATCTAGCAGAAGAAACACACACACCCACACACTACTACTACTACTACAGTAGTACTGTCCTGAATAAATAAACCTTTTTGACCTTCTTACTGAGAACTCATTTAAAATGGATCCCAACCGCAAACGGTCTCAATCCAATTCTTATCCACCGTTGGTTGTTCATTCATGTTAACAAACTGGGAAACAATCCGACCACACCAAATATTATATTACAACCAGAAGACTGGAACATGCGTGTGGCATGTGGAACATGCGTGTGGCACACTGGGCCCGTGGGGGGCAGGAAGCAGGCCGATCGCAGGACCACGCCCGCTGGTGAAGCAGGCGCACACCTGGCCGGCTGTAGGAATCAGTCCAGGAGTTTATAAAGTTTATAAAGTTTATAAAGTGTGTTTCTCTCTACAGTCTGCGGCTGAGACTGGGATACCAGAGCCTCGGAGAGAGCCACGGGCAGAGTGAGTGAGAAAGCTGCTTGTTTTCGTTTGATGTGTCTTATTTCACTTCAGTATTTGCTGTCCCAGTCCTGTGAGGGTGACGGATATAGACTGTTATTTTTATTTGCTCGCCCTCTGTATTACGCAATTAAACTCTGGCGAAACGCAAATAAAAAAATTCATTTTACGTGTCACCCTGTGTCCAGCTCTTCTGGCCTCCCCAGGGTGTGTGTCAGTGTGTGACCCTGCGCTTACCCATCGGCTTTGATCACACCCTTTTCACAACCACATGCTGAACCTAGAGGACATGAGGGCTCTTAAAGAGGTCAACCGACAGGGCAATATATGCCAATGAACACTAACTTTTCTTTTATTTACTTAATTTACACATTTTTCATGCTAGGAATATGGAAAATTATTCTGAAAAAAATGAATTTTTGTATTTGTTTCTTTGCAGTATGTGTATGCGTGTGTCAATATTAATGATTGTATGTTTGTGACTGCGTGTACTGTATCTGCATATGTATATTGATTTGTGGTGTACTTGAATATGTACTCCGTGTGTATCTGTGTGTGTGAGTGTGTGTGTGTAAGAGAGAGATGGAGAGAGAGCACATTGTGGTTTCTGTTGTCAGTGTCAATAAGCTTCAAAGTCATTTGCTCTGTTACTGAGTCCTGGTTCCTGTCCAGCCTGAGGTCACAGACTCACTCAGTCTCTGCTAAAGGACTTGACTAAACTAATGAATTACCCAATTAATCAAACTCGGCCTCTCTCCGGGTCTTAAGTGCTTGTTTATATAAAGAGGCCTCTATATTGACCTCTTTCCCTCAAGGGCTATTTCAACCATCCCCATTCCATGACATTAAATAAATATAATTTCAGAGCCATATCTATTCCACGCATCTTTATCCATAAATAATTAGTCCCACTTGCGGACTCTCATTTCTCCCTTCACCTCACCCCCCCCCCCCCCCCCCCAACTCCACACTCCCCATTTAAAGTGCCTCCAATTTTAAAGATCTCATCTTATCTCCAGCTGGTGGAAAGGCACTGATTTTCAGTCGGTAAAATAATGTGAAAATATTGACCATACCTTACGCCTCTCTGATTTCCCACAACCACCCCCCCCGGTCCTCTCAAGGTGAACAGCGCAGCTATCAGACCCTACATATCGCGACCTAACCCCCCCCCCACCCGCCATTTTATTTCTGTTTTATTTCGCCCGCTCCAACTTCTCATTTTCCGACAGATTGAAGCATCCTATTAAGTAGTTTTATTCTTCGCACCTCGGGCTGGGACTGCTGTTACACTCAATAAAAAAACGAAAAGCTCAGAACACCCCCCCCCCCACCCCGCCACCACCTTTTGTGTGCAAAGTTGCAGCCGTGAATTTAATAGAGGGGGAGTGTTGTGATTACTTAATGGCTTCCCAGACAGCCTCGGCCCGGAGAATTAAATTCCACATCTGGTTCCAGGGCGCTAATCTCCCCCGCTCACACTCAGCCCGCTAGATGTGCACACCAGAGATAATGTTTAAACTGACTAAAGCAAAGTAAAGCAGACACGTCTGTTATTGGCTTCATAATTACATAATTAACTTTTTGTCTCTAATCGTTACGGGGGTAATGGTGCCGTTAAAATGGGCTTCTGCCCGGGCGGAACCTTAAATCAAAAATCAATAATCCATAGAGCGCCATTACAGCGCACACCAGTCCTCCCGGGGTCCAGAGGAGGAGAAGGAGGAGGCTTCTCCCTCCTTTCCCCTTCTCCTTTTCTTCCCTCCTTCTTTCTCTTCGCCCGCAAATGGAATTTTCGATTGAGCTCGGCGCGTTATCTCCCGGGCTGGCTTTCCACAGGCCTGGAGAGAGACAGAGGCATTGTAATCAGCCAGGTACAGGGGAGGGGAACAGGGGGAGTGGGAGGGGTGGAGTTGGGCACGAGGGAGGGGGGTTCGGTGTGTGTGTGTGTGGGGGGGGGCGCACAAATGTTGCCATAAATTACGCCTTGCTTGTAATGCAGTTATTGTAGGGCGATTGACCCGCTCAAAATTAATTCTATTTTCCGTGAACCCTCCTTATTTCTAATTTACATTACCATCATATATGTCTGAAAAATGATATCATAAAAAAGATTAATGTACTAATTACCTCTCCTCTTATCTCCCCTCCCTGAGTGCGCACACCTTTGGTCCAGCTCCTCATAGCGTGTAAGTGTGTCACTTATTTCATTCTGACAGGCGTAATGCCCTCGCCAAGCGTGCCGTAAACAGCCCGGTTCGGGTCGGATATCTCGCATTCAGACAGCAGCCTTTGGGTACTGTGCTTTATTTTTATTTATATTTTTTTTCCAGACGAATGGAGAATTGACAAACATTTCCAAAGCCAAATTACCTCGACGTCAGTGTGAAATTAGGTTCTTGACCTGCGCTCGGATGTACGCCTCTCTCTCGCGGATATCCCCCCTTCTCCATTTTCATGCATGGCTATTCACCGCTGGAATTGGTGACACGGCTCCCTCTGAAGTGGATAAGTCCTATTTTAATACACCTGTGAAATGATTCCGTATTTGTCATGAATATGCTAAAGGGGAGCTGTCACACCAGACGAAATGATATCCCCTCTGCTCCTGTGAGCAGGAAGAAAGAGGCTCACCGGCTTTTACAAAGAGGCACAGGCAGCCGGATATAATCTGCCTGCCTCTGCCGCCAAACAAATAGGTTTATTAAATATTCAGAGGGGGGAGGAGAGTTTGGGCGCGTTCTGCCGAGTTAGGCAACTGCAGCGACTCAGCGACGGCCCCACGCTTCCCCGAGCGGGGGTCAAAGCGGCAGGGCTTCTGAACACAAGTGGGCAGAGAGGTCATCACGATCATGTGTAATGGTGTCAGGCACAAGCCAATCAAAAAGCCTGCAATCAATTCAGGCCCTCAATAAACATTTTCATTCCAAGAGGCAAATTAATGCCAAAATGGACACCTACTGGATTTAATTAGTGGCTTGGGTTTTCAGTGCATTCACATCTAACGTCCAAGGTACAAAGACCAACTATAAGTGAATAGCTTGTGTTGCATTGTCTGAAATTCCATCATGCCTGTTTTTGTTGGTCATTAAGATTAGGCATTAAGCATTAAGATTATGGATGAGGGTTACTTGATTGGCAGGCCACGATGGGAAGAAGCAATATGAAGGTGTTGGGGGGAGTTGTTGTTTCATGAAGCTCGAAGAACTAGGCTGGGATTCAAACTGAATTTGAATGTAACTACATTTAATCAATTACAATGTACTGACTTTATCAATTATTCTTAATTACTTTGTTAATTAGTGAGATTGAAGGAAAATGGCCAGACTCCTTCAAACTGACAGGAAGGCGTCAGTAACTCAAATAGGCACACGTTACAACAGTGGTATGCAGAAGAGCATCTGAGTGTAAATTGGAAAATAATGAGGTGATGGGTAATGCGGTGTGCGTTTCTTTTGTACGGCATGGCTGCTTTTGGGAAGAACAGAAACAGCAGGTGGGTTGATTAAAAATGAAATGAGAGGTGTCAGTACCTGCCAGCTGACCCAGAGTGTCTCCAGGCTGCTGTGGCTGTGACTGTGGTGTGAGAAAATGTGGCCTTCCCCACCCTGCCCCAGGCACAGCCAGAGTGGCACGGGAAATAACACATACAGACACGGAACAGTGCAATTTAGCCGCTGCCACCATTTCAGGGCCTTCTCCTCAATCTGAAGATCTCTGTTTGCAGGATCAATATGCGTTGACAAACAGCATTTTACATGCAAAGTGCCAGCAGATCCCAGAGCCAAATGTTACCCAGAAATATGGACCACGTCATTTTCACCTGGCTGCAGTCCGCTAATGCATTTCACCAGTGTATGACTTGCTATGTCCACTGTTATTATTCAAAGGTGACATTATTCAGGTGATATTCATATTGTACCGCAGTATTAGCTCAATCAGTCCAGCAACTGTCGTTTCAGTTGTGTGTATCATTTAACACAATTCTCAGCAAATACTGGTATGAACAGTCACCCAGGTGCATTGTTCTAGTTCTGACAGCTTGTGTGAAATGTTCTGCCTGACCAGCATTATCAAAGAAACCATTTTGGCTTCTCTCCTCCCTAAACTTTAAGTGCGAGAGCAATGACTCACTCCATGTTTGAAATCAATACTGAGGGTTGCCAATACACACAGGTATCTGCAGGTAGAGTGAAGGCAAAATATTGACACATGGGGTGGCATGTGTGGCTGTAGGTATATGTAATATGTAAGAAATCAACCGCAAGAAGTGTCACATAAGGCAGAGCCGGGGGGTAATGGGACACTGGCCTGAGAGCCCAGAGCTGGTCTCACCCCAGAAAGGCACACATTACGCTGTTTATTTCACTTACACCACAAAACTTAAACATATTTATCAAGTGAACAACGATCACCTTTTGGTCTGTAGAATTCACTTTAATGGCATTTGGCCAACGCTCTTATCCAGAGCAACGTACAGTTGATTAGACTAAGCAGGAGACAACCATCCCCTGGAGCAATGCAGGGTTAAGGGCCTTGCTCAAGGGGCCAACCACTGTGCAGAACTACATTGCGGCTACACCTGGGATCAAACCACCGACCTTGCGGGTCCCAGACATTCACCTTAACCACTATGCTACAGGCCGACATCTGTGATGAAGCCTACCAGGAGCATATAGGCTCTCTGTCCAGCATGCGTAGACTGTGCCTGTTTGGAACCTTTTCAACAAATTGAAAGAACTTCCAGTTCAGAAGTAATGTAGTAATGGCAGGAATCAAAATCATAATTATAATCATAATCATAATCATCGGTAGTAAGCCAGTATACTTTGGCGTATTAATATGGAACTTGAGTAGGGTTTACTTTATGAATAATATATACCCTATATACTATTATGCATATATACAGTGAGCAGCAGTTCTGCAGACAGAAACGCCTTGTTAATGGGAGACGTCAGAGGATGGCCAGACTGGACAAAGCTGAGAGGAAGGTGACAGTAACGCAAATAACCACACATTACAACAGTGGTATGCAGAAGAGCATCTCTGAACACACAACACATCATAACTCTAAGTGGATAGGCTACAGCAGTAGAAGACTTATTAAGTCAAAAAAATAAGTCTAATAAATACCTAATAAAGTGCTCAGTGAGTACCCTATAGTTGTGTGTGTGAGCGTGTGTGTGTTAATGGTGTCAGTCTACACAAGCTTCACTTTAGCCAGGTGAATTCTTCAGGTGACACGCATTCAACACGTCGTTGCCGTGGACACCCTGCCTTCTCTCTCACCTGCAGGGCAGCGCCCCCACGCCCTGAAGGCAGGACACCTGGCCGGGGCAGAGCAGTGCGGCGGTGATGGATGGGGTGCGTTTAGGGCGCGATCATTGTGGTGAGATGCGCGGACAGGCAAGGCCTCTGCGGGATGACGGATGGCGGGTGGGGTGGCGGGAGGCTGTGCTGATAAGACATGGGCCATGAATCTGTTCTACATCATCGCTTCCTTTGATCGCTGACAGAAGCTCTGAGAAGGCCCGGCGCATCTGTCGAAACAAACAAAGGCGGTTCCCCCACGCGCCCCTTCACCCACCACGCAGCCCACAGGCTAATGGCCATAACCCCCGCTCCCGCCCTGTGGCTCCAGCCGGCGTGAACCACACAACGGAATCTAGACCCCGCTGAAAGAAACTGCTCAAGCTAGGTTTTGAAGCAGCTGGTAGCTGGTTGACCAGTGCAGACCAGCTCCCAGCTCAACGTGGTTTTACCAGCTGGTTGACCAGTTTATGCCCAGCTAGACCAGCTCAATGTTCAAGCTAGTCAAGCTGGCATATTTGGATTTTACAGCAGGGAAATAGTTTTTAATCCTTTATTTAACCAGGGGAGATCCAGTGAGAACATGTTCTCTTTTGCAAGGATGCCCTGGGAAACAGAATCATAGTAAAATCTTCTTGAAGCAACAGAAAGCTTGAGTGCCTGTATATTAGGTTATGCTTGAATGTACTACGCTGTGCAAAGCAAGCTCTCAAGCTGTTGACACTGAGCCCGCGGGGGCAGTTATAAGTTTAGAATTACGCATATGTCGGCACATCGGTGGAAAGCTTGTACTGTCCTCTACCGGGGAAAAAGGTCCACGGCGAAACTACCGGAGTTAAAATGGCTAGTGTATCTGGTCAGCTATTACACAAGGTCCATGCAAAGGTCTACCCCCGCTTCCATGCAGACTCTCTGCACACAAGGATAACTTATGTATGCTTTTAGCACCGTTCCGCACCGCCGTCCTTATTTACCGTAACGCCGCCCGTCATCGAGATAAGAGGCATGGCGACTAAATGAGCGAGTGCGTAATATCGACACCTCGTGGAGGACTGTCACTCATAAGTGCTAATGCACAGGCTGTGAGGCTTCCAGAAGGGAACATTCTGTTGCTGTTATCTGAATGCAGACCTGGGTCAAATATGTCATAACACATAAATATGTTACGTAATTGTTTTGAATTCAAATACTTGTCTACACTTTACTGGGCTTGTCTGATGTACTGGAAGCGAGGAATCACTCTAAAAGACGGTCCTCTTGGAGGCCTCTGTTGCGCCAGACATTCGAGCACAGAAAAGTATTTCAATTCAAAACAAGTACGCATTTGACCCTGGTCTGTGAATGAAGCACACAGTTATGGTCGAGCAGAGGTCTGCTGTGACTGGATATCACAACCGATCGTGTTCATGGCTGCTTCACCCTTCCCAGTTGTTCAAGTCTCAGCAAGCACAGGGCTAAGTGATTGAACTGCCACACCTTGAGATTACACCTGCCCTACAGGTACCAGAGAATACTAAAGTGTTAAATATTAAAGCGTCTTCCTGGTATCGGCGATTACAGCTGTCCCATGCACACCCGAGAAGACAATTGCCCCACGGGAAACTCAGATTAAAATTTCTCCATAGGCATCTGAGATTACAGCTGCCTCCTTGGCAAGGTTACATTTCCCACTGCTCTGAAATGTAGAAAGCTACAACATACTGTTTACTCTTGGAAAACAAAGTTACAAGTTAAAAGTTACCTGATTGTGCTCTTGGTCAAATCCACCGCAACCTGTGTTCATATATATAGTCCAGTATAGTGAATGTGGTGCACCAAGCTATATTGATCACGCTGGCCAGATTGTTCTCATTTCATCTGACTCCATTGGTTTCCGCCTTATCTTATTTCCTGTCGCAATAGGGACAGTTCTCCAAGAACTGTCAAAGCTGTGGATGCTAATGCAACGGCTAATAGCACATAAAAGAAAACGACACGGATGACGGGGAATTGGAAAGGAGAGCAGGCACAAGCGTTAAAAAAGAACAAGGGAAGCCCACAGCAGGTGACCACAGTCTAACAGAATGTAAAATGGCCATCTGAGCACACAGTGCTGGATGAAATGGAACCTGACTTTCTCTCCCGTCAGGCTGGAATGACAGCAGGAACAGCCATGATTCATAATCACCCATCAGATTACTCCTCGTGTGATGCTGTGCCTTGTTTCCTGTACAAGCGCAGGCGACCAGAGAATAGGTGAACATTTCAAGAACATTCTATTTCAACCTATGCAACCTCTGCAGCAGACTTGGGTCATGTGCTTAACTGTTTAGGATTCCAATGCTTCTCGGCGCTCGATTGATCTCGCCTGGTGCAACTGAGCCAACCGAGAGGACCAGAAGGCAGGCTTTAAACTTTTTGAGAGTGTTTCACCGGTTGGTTCCAAAACACAAGCTCAATAAAGCATAGAATAATTAAATCCAAAACAATTGTGTATTAGACCCACGTCTGATCTGCAGTATCATGTCACTTCAGATGCAATCCACATAACCCCAGAAACATGTCTAGATCAAAAATAATGTATTCAAATATTACAAATATGTAACGGGTATTCATGAGAATATAACTACTAGGAAAAATTAAATGACACAAGCAGTGAACCTGATGATGACACGTGAGGAGAAATGAATAATTTGCATTCTTTTGTCTCTTTCAAATAAGTTATTCCTGCAAAAGGCAGGTCTTTTAGTGTACATATAGAAGAAACACATTGCATGTTTATTTATATATTTAGTTGCCACTGTACTATATTGCCATTGCTGGGTAATCTGAGTCACTGATAGGCCTTGGCATTATTGGAAAGAGAAGACCTACAGCACTCAGGACGTCATTGTAGACAATTTTAACGGCACGGCACTGCGCTCCGAGCGGTGCACACTAACTGCAGTCCTGAATGAGAGACGGAGGAGTGACTCCAACACCACCCCGGACTGCAGCCACTGGGCAGCAGTAACTCAGCAGCCTTCGTGAGTTATGTGCGCTCTCCAAGTGCAAAATAATACGCCGTCTCTTTAAAACTCCATTTTACGTCCAGCTGTCTTTGTGGCCGTTCATTATGATGCTAACCCCTCGTTTGTTAAAGGGGGGGGGCTGCCTGGACGGTAACTGGGCTAATTTGGCCTTTTGAAGCAGGGGGTGCCTGGGAGTTATTTACAGCTTGTGGGGGCGCTGAGGGGGTCAGAGGTCACGCAGGCTTTGACAGTGGGGTGACCCTGTGAGCACACATGCTGAGAGGTGGGCCCTCTTCTCCAGTTAAACCCTGCCGAGAGAACCCCGGGCCCAAGGTCACGGCCATGGCATATGGCCTGTTTAAGAGCAGAAGAAACGCTTCAGTGAAGGAAAAAGGCGTGCATAACCTGGAGAAGCGCGCACAGAAATGAGAATGGACGCCAGGCGTCTGGGCACTTCCCCATAAATCCCCTCTTCAGCTCAGCAGAGGGGAAAATGTGACTCTGATCCGTGTCAAAGGAATTAGAAGAGTAGCAAAACTGCAGTAAATCCCAGCAGTAAAGATGGCAGATATCTTTGTGCGTGCTGTTTTTTATAAGGCCGTTGGTAACGCTTTATTTTACAGCCCGGTAAGTGCCTAGTAAATACCAGGTAGGTATTAGGTAACTATTTTAGAGGTAAGGACTATGAAGCTGGCTGTAAAATGCACTTACATATGACGCTTACTCACTTTTGTTTCAGAGTACTTACCACTGAAATCAAGGTACTTACCTAATAATTACACAAGTATCTGTGTACTTACCCAGTAAGTCCTACGCTATTGACAAGCTGTAAAATTAAGCATTACCAAGCCATTTTTTTATAAAGCCTTTTAAATAAAAGTTAGACAAAGTATAAGAATATTTAGGTAACCAAACAGTTTCCATCTAATTTTACTGCTCAGTCTTTTTTTAGGTTTGGGTGGGGTTGTGGAGCCCTCCCCGTTATTTATCTGACCGCTGGGACCGAACTGACCGCTTCTTCCCCCCAGTCCCCCCCAGCCCCCCCAGCGGAGGGGGGAACCACCCAGGGTCACGTGCGTCACGCGCTGGCCGCTACCTGCAGGGAAAGGGGGGCACATCCTCCGCACACACAATAGAGTGGAGTCCCAGGCCCGCGGGCCTCCCCTGTGGACACCAGGAGGAAGCTCAGCCTCCATCCCTCCAGCCAAACACCACCGCGTTCACGAGAAACGCTCCAACACAGACATAGGGTCAATGTCAAGGCCTATCGGGGCTCCAACACAGACATAGAGTCGATGTCAAGGCCTATGAGGGCTCCAACACAGACATAGAGTCAAAGTCAAGGCCTATCGGGGCTCCAACACAGACATAGAGTCAATGTCAAGGCCTATGAGGGCTCTAACACAGACATATAGTCAAAGTCAAGTCCTATGAGGGCTCTAACACAGACATATTACACCTACTTCTTCATGTGATTATCTAATCGGCCAATTGTGTGGCAGTAGTGCAATGCATACAATCATGCACATATGGGTCAGGAGCTTCAGTTAATGTTCACATCAACCATCAGAATGGGGAAATAATGTAATCTAAGTGACCTTGAGCGTGGAATGGACATTCAGGTAGCAACAGTGGTATGCAAAAGAGCATCTCTGAACACACAACGCATCATAACTCTAAGTGGATAGACTACAGCCGTAGAAGTCTAAAAAATAAGTCTAATAAATACCTAATAAAGTGCTCACTGAGTGTATACACACAGATAAAAGAACATTTTATTTGCATCACTGATTGAGACTGGTGTGCATTGACCCACAAAGTCAGTATGGCAGAGTGCTAAGAGGTCGCTACCGAGGCAAGCAACAAAACCATGGCAAACAAGAAGACCATGGTAAACAACCAAGTGGCCTATTGTGGCACGGAGGGGATAAAAAGCTCTCCTGAAATCGGCTGTGTGTCGAGATATCACTGAGTGTTCAGCGAGATTAGACACGGGACCCTTTCCCTCGCTGTGCCGGAGACGTGCCTGACCCACATCACCGCAGCGTTGAGCCGTTATTTCACGCTGTGCACAAACAGGCCCATGGAAAATACATTGGGGCCTGAATCAGATCTGCAGATTGCATGGGAATCAGCCGTTTGAGCATAATGGCAAAGAAAATGGAAAATATCAGTCACCGCACAGCATTAACCATAAATTGAATTGATGGTATATTACACGCCATATGCAATGCAGTCCGTAAGTATTTGGACAGTGGTGCAATTTCTGTTCTTTTCACTCTGGAGTCCAGCACATTGGATTAGAAATTAAATAATGTTATAAAACTTTTAGTTGAAAAATGTGAGGGTATTTACATCCATATTGGGTGATCCATGTATGACTCAAATCATTTTCTAACATAGTCCACCATTAGAGGGCCGAAAGTAATTATGTTATTATGTATGCAACTGTTTCTGATTAGTCAGGTGTATTCAATCACTTCCTCAATGCAAGAATAAGAAAGCCTTCACTATCTAGTCTTGGAAAAAACAGACACATGGGCCAAAGAACAGGCTTACAGAAACAAACTGACCCAATATGGACATAAATACCATTAAAGCTGACAGACTGCACTTTAATGGCATGGCAATGGCAATGGCATGGCATCTAATGTGCTGGAGGACATAGCCAAAAGAACATACATTTTACCACTGTCCAAATACTTGCACTGTACTGTATGTGCATGTGTGTAAATATGTGTGTGTGTGTGTGTGTGTGTCTGCATGTGTGTAAGGTAACAAACTAGTCATATGAGTAATATTTAAATACTTAGACAATTTATGAAGCACTTCCAATCTTCCCAATTACATAATGAGTATTATTGCATAATTTTGATTGATAAAAGCTGAGAATCCAGATTTCTTTCCGTTCGCTAAACATAAATTCAGTATTATTTATTAAAACTTAGTCATTTGGAGTATGTTGCACAAATTCCTATTACAGACATCAAACAGTACCTTTTAAATATGTTAAACGGATTCAAACACAGTGAATAACACTACAGACACTGTGTTTAATGGGAGCTGATGTTTACATTTCCAGCCCCTGAGTGGGATGTGGGACTATCGGCCTCGCTCTTGGACTACTGGCCCAGACTGTTACCCGCGTGTGACCGTGGGGGGTGCGGGGGGGGGGGGGAGGACCCCTCAGGCACCGTGAGAGGCAGGAGGAGGACACAGTGAGGCTGTCACAGTGGACCATGATGGACGGTCAGAAAGAGCTCTCCTGACTGGCTGCCACTGAGGGCCTGGAGCCCACACACAGATACTCAGGGGACAATGCTCAACCCCTGTAATGGCAGGTAGGGTCAGGGCAGACGTACTGGTCTCCAGTTGTAATGAGAGGAATCGGAAGGGGGCGGGGTTGGAGATTGGGAGGAGGAGGGTGGGGTTGGAGGCTGAGAGGAGGGTGGGGTTGGAGGCTGGGATGAGTGTGGGGTTGGAGGCTGGGATGAGGGTGGGGTTGGAGGCTGGGATGAGGGTGGGGTTGGAGAATGAGAGGATGAGGGTGGGGTTGGAGGCTGGGAGGAGGGTGGGGTTGGAGGCTGGGATGAGGATGGGGTTGGAGGCTGAGAGGAGGGTGGGGTTGGAGGCTGGGAGGAGGGTGGGGTTGGAGGCTGGGATGAGGGTGGGGTTGATGTACAGGAGGCTTGGGGGCCATGGGGCCAGTTTGGCTAACAGGCAGGTGTAGCAGGTCTACTCTCCTTGCTTCACCATGGAATCCTAAATCTTAAGGTCCCTCTTTTTATCGGACTTTAAACGCCTCACAAACAACAGCACTAACGAAGCAAGCTAAGGCATGAGTCAACAGAGCGATTCAGTAACGGGTCTGAGGACCTTCCCCTGGGGCCGTGTGGGGAGACAGACACCGCGTGTGTGGAAGCTGTCCTCCGTAATGGACGTCCGTGTGCAGGGGGTCAGGGAGCCGCCTGAGGCTGTTTAGCGTTCCTGGGGCCCTCGAGTAACGCCACAGGGGCCCTTATCAGGCGCTTCCGCTGTCCACACAACAGACTGTCCATACGGCCCTTTGGAAGTGGATACGGTCTGGTCTGGTCTTGCCTGCACTTCCCACGCCCACAAACCCCCAAACACCCCCCACCCCCCTCCCCCCCTTTGTGCTACTGGGTGCAAGTGAGGGGGCAGGGAGGCCGGTGGCTGCCTGCCAATCAAGGGCTCTCCTCGCTGTGAATGTCACTCAAATTTAGAGAAACTGTGTGTCCCCGCCCCCACTCTCTTACTCCCCGCACTGTCACTCTCTTCCCCCTCATCTCTCCCTCTCTCTCTCTCCTTCCCTCTCTCCCTCTCTCCATCTCTCTCCCTCCCTCTCTCTCTCCCTCCTCTTCCCCATTCCTCTCTCTCTTCTCTTTTTCCCCCTCTCTCTCCCTTTCTTCTCCTCTAACCCCCCCCTGTCTTTCTCTGTGTCTTTTTCGCCTTTCAGCAGCGGTGGTGTCAGCCCATTAGAACGTGAGGGAAGGACTAATCACTGCCTGCACTTTTAAAGCCTTTTGAAAACCACCATAGAGGATCTGGAGTGGAGGGCCCTTCGCATGACTCTGACTCTTTCAAATCCACATAAATAAAGCTCTCTACTGGCTGAGAAAACACAAGGGTCCAACACTCCAAAGGCGGCTCTCCCAGGCCCGGATGAGGGGAGAGCCAGCAGGGCCGTAAATAGGTTGGTTAACCATCTGAAAACAAACAAAGGTTCTCCTGAAACGAATGCACCCTAATAGACTTTATACCTAATGGGGCAACGGCAAAAAAAATAAGTACACGGCAGGACTGGAAGAGCGGGACCTTGACCGCGTTGGGTTCGCCTCTATTCACTCGGTGTGTTTTAAATTAGCGCCGAAAGGCCGATTGGTATTCAGGATGGCTACAGAAG
The DNA here is from genome assembly GCF_963514075.1 of Conger conger. Lineage (NCBI taxonomy): Eukaryota > Metazoa > Chordata > Actinopteri > Anguilliformes > Congridae > Conger > Conger conger. Next base: position 49,289,876 of record NC_083765.1, on the reverse strand, counting down.
GTCAAAGGTCGGCTCCGGGCTCACTGGCCGTGCCACATTAGTCCCTCTTTGTTTTCCCCTGAATTTCAGCCAAGGGCTTGCCGGAGTGCCGTTGTTTAGGAAGTGGCCCGGTCCCAGTGTTTCATTTGCATGTGACCACGGGGATCGCTTCAGCGGGACGCCGTCGTGGCTGAAAGGAAAGCGGAGAGCCATTAAACGGGAAAGAGAGACGTCACGTACAGGTGTAATTCTGCAAAGTGCCCGCCATGCTGTAAGTACACTGCGCTCTGAAACAGACCCCTCCCGCTAGCGTGTTTAAGAGGGGAAGCGCTAGCCCCGGCCGATTACCGCTCGGACACTTCGGGAGAGAAAACGTGAGCAGCCACGCAAGGCATCATCCAGCTTGTCAAAAGCATTTGGGGGTTAGGCGTCTTGCTCAGGGACACTTCAACACACCCAGGGTGGGATCGAACCGGCAACCCTCCGACTGCCTGCTGGTGGGCACCGCCCAGCGTCACTCCAGGAGAACTCGCTAGCACCGTTTAGCCGAACGGCAGCTGTCCGTCACCCCTCTTTGCCTACCTCATAGAACAGAAGCAGAAGAGCTCCAGTCAAATTGGATTGGCTGTTGTGGAAGTAAGGGTCATGTGGCTAGTGGGGAAAGTTCGGGCTGCGGTTCCAGAACGATCTACTGCAGACTGACGCTGTTACTCCCATGCTCATGATGACTGTATGCAGATCGAGCGCTAGGCTTCGTCAAGTCACCTCACAGAAATAGTATAGACTCTGCTTTCTAGAGATTTCTGTGGTGGAGCACTGCCTCAGTAAAGAGTCAGTAATGGAGCAGTCCTCCCATGATGGGGTTTTAGCAGGACACTGCTGACAGTTTAGACAGGAGTACACTGAGATGCCCGAGTGTAAGAGTTACTGCCACTGCTTCGAGTTCAGCCAATTACAGGCGCACACAGCCGTGTCAAAGGCACAAAGCAAGGGAAAGAGACGGCTGTGTCTATGAGTGTTACTTTCTTTCCTTGAATTTCTTTAAAAACGCAATGCACAACGTTAATTTGGTCTGCAGTCTCGTTTTTGGTAAAAGGGGTTCTGGGCCACACTGGATATTTTAGGTAAAAGGGGTTCTGGGCCACACTGGATGTTTTAGGTAAAAGGGGTTCTGGGCCACACTGGATGTTTTAGGTAAAAGGGGTTCTGGGCCACACTGGATGAAGCAAAAAGGAGTCATTGACATGGAAACCCAGAAAGTTGCAGAATACCAACTGACATTATTCCTGATCAAATTTAATGTCAATTAGCCAGACAAATTTAATATTGAAAAGGGTCTGTGCTCAAAAAAGTCTTTAGCGTAACAAGCTACTTTGGTGTGCGTCTCGGTATGTACACTCACCGAGCACTTTATTAGGAACAGGAGCTTCAGTTAATGTTCACATCAACCATCAGAATGTGGAAAAAATTTGATCTAAGTGACTTTGACCATGGAATGATTGTTGGTAGCGGACAGGGTGGTTTGAGTATCTCAGAAACTTCTGATCTCCCGGGATTTTCACACACACTAGTCTCTAGAGTTTGCAGAGAATGTCGCAAAATACAAAAAAAATCCAGTGAGCAGCAGTTATGCAGACAAAAACACCTCGTTAATGATAGATGTCAGAGGAGAAAGGCCAGACTAGTTCTATCAGGGAGAACTGAATGAGTGTACATCAAGCCCTAGCACAGAGTGATCTATCAGGAATAACGCATGACTCCAGAGACTGCTTCAGCTGTTAAAGGAAGCCATCAACATATTCAGAATTCAGCTCATATTCAAGATTATAAGGAGGAAAATATAGGGGTAGCAGCTCTGAATTCACCGTCCGGTAATCTGCTATTTTTCATTAAATATGTCGTCAAGTCAAATCAGGGGCCTGGGCCAACACCATTAAGGGTGGATTAGCATAGTTTAAAGCTGCCACCATGAAGCCTTTTGACCCCCTTGCCAACCAGCCCCCCTCATTTCAGGGTAAAGATAGTGCCTTGTCATGGGTTTTTTGGGGATGTTTTTTCTCCCTGAGCTTGAATTATTCGATGGGGATGCCCAGCCCATCCCTGAGATTTCAAGACAAAAACAAGATGTCCAACATAAAAGGCTGACATATGTACACTCATGAAGAATGTATGAGTGATTTAAATACACGCGTGTTTCTTGTACCAGTTACAGGGAGCAGGCCTGCCTTAAAGATTATCATATCGACATTTACATTTTTTAAAAAGAAATATGCAAATGTGGCTCGACAGGAGGTCTACCAAAAGGGATAGCCTGCCGTACAAACAAGCTGCCTTGTCCCCTGTGTTTTCTTGTTTTTTATTTATTTTATTTTTTTCTCTCCATTGTGTCACAATTACAATTTCAAGGGGTGCTGTGTGATTGCTTGAAAGCCACAGAAATGCCAAAGTCTGAGAGAAAATGGCACAAAGGGATGTTTATGGAGAAGGATGGAAAAATCATTAAGAATTGTGTGTTTACAGCAGGAATTTATAATGAAACAGACAATAAAACCAAAACCATATACGTACATAGGTTTATTATTGTTTTATTACTTAAACAACTGAAAATTGGGGGCTTAGCTTTTGATTTCACTTGGATCGTGGACACGCAAACACAAAGCCAGACTAATAGTGAAAATAATTTAGACGGTGTCACACATACTTTTTACTTTATCCCTAGTTTTGTTTATCTTTGTTCATAACTATATGAACTAGAAGCTCTTACAGCTATTAAACATCCATCCCCTAAAAGATCTTTTGACATAAATGGGTGTGCTTAATTTATTTATGTATGTTTGGATGTGAAATGTTTGGCTGGAAACCTTGTCACATGTGTTTTAACTGAGGCTCTTGTAATCATCAACAAATGCAGCAGTTAAATGTGTGGAAAAACAATATTTTTGCATTAAAATAGTGTACGATACAATGAGTTGCATGATATAAGTAAATATACATTTGAGAAATGGTCAAATATGACAGAGGCATGCGTTTATTAAATCATTAAAATATATTTTAAGCTCTGTCTAATTGAGGGCCCTAACTTAATACTTGGCAAGGACAATAACCCAAACACTGTACATTTGTCTATAAGCACTCAATATTTCATTATATGATATGCGCACTTATATAAGCAGATAAACAAAAGTTAATTGCATTCAAAAGTGACATTTTTAAAGGAAAATGGAATTCTTGTCAGCTCATTGGGAGAGTGGTGCATTGTTTAGTTATATAAATATCTTGGTACGTACTGGTGTTCATGATGACACCTATCTTAACAGATGTTCCAGGACCTGTAGAATTTTTCATATTTAACAAGAAATAAAGACCACCCGCCATATTTAAAATACATGGCATCAGTTTCACCCTTCTTCCCTCTGGAATTACATGCTACTGCATATGGTGAAACTTATGAAGGAATAGATCCCATGCATTTTTAAATATGGCGGGTCTTTATTTTTTTTAAATATGAAAAATTCTAAAGGTCCTGGAGCATCTGTTAAGATAGACGTCATCATGAACACTAGTACATATCAAGATATTTAAATAACAAGACAATGCACTATTAATTGTCTATATATATATATTTATGCAGTTTAAAGCATTTTTAGTTGTGAAAAAACTGGTTTAAGCATTGGCTTTAATGTTATGGCTGATGTTTTTGGCTTGTTTTACTTCCATTGACAGAACTTTAATCTTCATTTCAGAGAAGCTTTTTTCTTTTTTTGACTATCTCTTTAAAAAGCCGAAATTCCATATATGGTGGCTTAGGGGCGTTCATTTATGCTCATCAGAAATTTTGTGAACACGCCTTTGATGTACGATTACTTGGTATTTATCAACATACACACGTGGATACGAAAAAAAGCTGTGTCTACACGTCTGTGTCTATGGCGAAAGTTGTTAGTTCGTTTCCGATCGCAATACATTTGCAAACAAATTTCTGAAAATATTGATAAATGAGGCCAGAGGATAATTTTTTTGAAAATAACCCTAAAGAGTTACTTGAAGATAGCCTTCAGTTCAGTTAACTTTTCAGTTCTGTTTACAATACAGAATTAAAAATGACATTTAGAACTTTGTGCTAACAAATTGCACTTTCTTCAACATAATTTAAATTCGATAATAGGCGATCCAAATTACTGGGGCAGTTTGAAAAGCCTTTTTAATAAATATGTGGTTATACTGAAATGTACTTTTAAATGATGAACTGAATGACTCTTTGAGATGGATAAGGATATGCACTTCTGCGTTGGTGTGTTAAAAGGCAAGTGTATTGTTAATTATCGAATAAATAGAAGGGGAAGAAGCCTTTTCTCAGTGCATCTGGTTTCCTGTCAACCTAAATCCCACCCTATCCACAGCCTAGGGGACTTGCCTGGATGCAGGCCCAGTTTTAGACACTTTAATTAGAGACGGGCAGCGCTGAAGCACCTGCTATTTGGCACTCGTTCCATCCCTGGCAGTCCTCTCTCATTATTCTCCAGCCACAAGCTCAGCCACAGAAGGGTTAATGGAGAAATTACAGCTGTTCCTGCAATGACAACACACACACACACGCACACACACACACACAGACACACACACACACACACGCACACGCACACGCACACACACACACATACACACACGCACACGCACACGCACACGCACACACAGAGACACACACAGACACACGCACACACAGACACACACACACACAGACACACACACACACACACACACACACAGCAATCAAAGCAGAGGGAGCCTACGCTGACAACTAAGAATAGCTTATTCAGATTGGATTGGCAGGCCCGGCGCTAACAACAGCAGAGTTTGAATACAGAATGAGATATTTATAAAAACGGGATCCCTTGTCATTCATTTTAAAAAGGCATTACAGACCGCCGACATTCGGCAGAAAAATGGGAGATGCTGACCTTTTTACTATGGGGTGTCTCTCCCTTTCTGGCAGGCCTTTTGAAATGCACATTTTATCCACATCCCCCCACCCCTCCACTCTGAGTGTATGTTATCTCAAATAATTACCCGCTGTTTCTGTGTCTCCCCAGGGACTGTTTCTGCAGAAGAAGCCTCTCTCTGTGGAAGAGGGGAGGGGAGTTCAGAGCGCTCTTTTCGGAAGCGGCTCTTAATTAACCGCCCAGGTATGGAGGCCTCCCGGCCGGCCGCCCGTCCGCACGCCTGGAGCGCCGCCATGGCGATAATCACCGAGGAGACGGCCGTGTCAGAAGAGGGCCCGCCCAACAGAGAGCTGCCGTAAATGATTTTTGACAATGGCACGTTGGCTGTCTTTTTCCTCCAGTGAAGGGCGTTTCACTCAGCCCTGACCCGTCCTTGCAGGGTCCTTGAGTGACCACCCACCTGTGTGACCCACCTGTGTGACCCACCTGAGTGACCACCCACCTGTGTGACCCACCTGTGTGACCGAGCCCTGTGTGACCCACCTGTGTGACCCACCTGAGTGACCCAGCCCTGTGTGACCCACCTGAGTGACCACCCACCTGTGTGACCCACCTGAGTGACCACCCACCTGTGTGACCCACCTGAGTGATGACCCACCTGTGTGACCCACCTGTGTGACCGAGCCCTGTGTGACCCACCTGAGTGATGACCCACCTGTGTGACCCACCTGAGTGATGACCCACCTGTGTGACCCACCTGTGTGACCGAGCCCTGTGTGACCCACCTGAGTGATGACCCACCTGTGTGACCCACCTGAGTGATGACCCACCTGTGTGACCCACCTGTGTGACCCACCTGAGTGATGACCCACCTGTGTGACCCACCTGAGTGATGACCCACCTGTGTGACCCACCTGTGTGACCCACCTGTGTGACCGAGCCCTGAATGACCCACCTGTGTGACCCACCTGAGTGATGACCCACCTGTGTGACCCACCTGTGTGACCGAGCCCTGTGTGACCCACCTGAGTGATGACCCACCTGTGTGACCCACCTGAGTGATGACCCACCTGTGTGACCCACCTGTGTGACCGAGCCCTGTGTGACCCACCTGAGTGATGACCCACCTGTGTGACCCACCTGAGTGATGACCCACCTGTGTGACCCACCTGTGTGACCGAGCCCTGTGAGACCCAGCCCTGTGTGACCCACCTGTGTGACCCACCTGTGTGACCCACCTGAGTGACCCACCTGTGTGCCGTGGGCCTGAGGTGCGGATGAAAAGCCATGAGTGCTGTTAGCGGGATTAACTGATTCAACACAGAGAGGACTGCCTTTGTCTGCAGGTGTGTGTGTGTGTGTGTGTGTTTACATTTGTATATGATGAGGGGGGTCTATACTGTTCAGTATATGGATAAATGTAAAAGATGTGTGTATGTGTGTGCAGACAATCATATATTTTTATACTGAAAATGAAAATGCATTCTTTACTGTCCAAAATGCATTCTTTACTGTCCAAAGAATGCATTTTCTCTGTGAACGATAAAATAAATACGTTTCAAGGTAGTGCTGTGTGCACTAGCAGTGCTAATTTGGCACTATAGTGCATAGTGCCAGTGTAGTGCTGTGTTGGGGCTGTGTTGGGGCTGGCCTTGCAGTGGGTTTCCTACAGTTCCCATGCACAGCACCAAGATGGCCGCCTGGGGTAATGAAGCCTCTCCTTCAGCCACGCTACGCTGCTGCTCCACGTCACCGGACTGCCACTCAGCACTGGACCCCACAGAGTCCAGCGCTGCCAACTAAACCCGAAGCAGAACGACAACAAGTCCAGCTGTCACACGAACAGGCCCTATCGCAGCGGAGAAAGCGTGCATCAACCGATGCCACGTACAAAGAGAAGAATCACGCTACCTTGTTAAAGGTACAATGGGTCATTTTGGACCTCTAACGATCAATAGAGGAATTGCAGCAACAAACACGCTCAAACCACAACCCCTTCTCTGTAAACACGCTGACGTTGAAACAACATTGGCTGTGGAAATTAGAACCAATTTTCAACCAATGAGCTTTAATTATTGTGCAGCTCTACAATGTTTTGTAGAGCTGTCGGTCCGTCAACCGCATATTTTGAGTAGAATTTAAGGACTATGAACACAGGCAGAGGGTGAGTCAACATGTCAGTGAGCCTTTTTCAATGATAGGAAGGGATTTACAATGGTCTTGTAACAGTGTTTTAACACAGAAATCTTGCCTATTGCACTAGAAATAAATTGAGATGTATTGTGAACAGCTCAGAAACATTCAAGCATCCACGCTGAATGCTCAATTAGCTTCAACGCTGCCGAGAAGACTGCTTCAAAGGCCATTTCCCGTCGACACAAGCTCCAGTTTGTGTTATCTGAACGTCAATAATTAATGTTGACTGGCCTGAGTCATGAGACTCATCATACAGTATGTTTAAACCATCTGTTGTTCGGAGGTTAGAACCATTTGTTCACTAATGTACTCTTTACACAGCACGTATAGCAACGCTTTCTGTTACATGTTAAGGAGAAAATCCAACAAGCTAAAATAATAAAGACGAAATGTGTATTAAACATGCTATAGGATATCAAGTGTCCTTCTCCTCGTTGAGAGCGCCTACGTATGTCTGTGAATGCGAGACTGGGAGAAGGGCCTTGGGCGCTCTGGGAGAGAGGGGCAGCTTGTTGCGGTTAACTCAGCCGTCAACCGCGCTGATTTCTGGCTGTGAATGCAGCGCTCCACGGAGACAGGTGAGGTCTGTCCCATTCGCCGTTACCTCATTAGCCAGAGAGATTATCTTGTGTAATTAGGCCTATAATTACCTAATTTGCTGTTGAAAAGACTTATTTCTCCCCCTTTTCATGTCAACAGCAGAGCTAATATAAAAGGTAAGGCATCAGGGCAAGATTGGCTCCATAATAGCTGTCTCTTAACAGTGTTTGGATTACTGACAGCCCCAAGGGGAAACAAAATGGGGAGCAACAATCCAACGCAATTTTCCGCTCTGTGTTATTTTTGACCATGTTCTTGTTAGAGGATGTTCGAGGATGTTGTTGTGTACATTGGAGAAGGACTGTTTGGCTGATTTCAGGGCAGGCCTGCACCCTTTTGCTTCCCCTATCTCTGAGCCAATCACAATATGTCAGTATCCTGCGATGTTTCCGTCTCCAACACCCTTCATAACTCCTTATTCGGATCCGTGTTTGTTTTCTTTCGCTGGGAAGCCGGTCACAGTCCGGTCAGGGCGACCCCACATCTTCCCCGCTAATGAAAGCACAGGACATCTCCCTGTACACCTCCCTGTCCCCCACGAGGAGGTCACATCCTATTTGTGCACTGCGCACACACACACACACACATACACACACACACACACACACACACACCTACCCTCAGATACACATCTCCAAGTAAATAGCCTGTGGCCCCTAGAAAAGCAGTTTACATATCGGCTGCATACAAACACATATTTAATATCACACAGTTAATAACAAAGTTAATATCACCACATAAAATGACTATAAAAAGTATGAAACTGAGGCGCTCGTTGTAATGTGTACTTCTACAGTATAACCATCCACTGTGCAGACATTTGTTGAGCCACACGAGCTCAGTTCACACGAGCTCAGCTCAGTCTACCAAAATAATTACTGGTATTCATTTCATTGTATTCCCAATTCACCAGAGAGCAAATGCTCCATCACGGAAAAGTCCATACCACTTAGCCCGTCTACGCGTCAGTGTCAAAACTGAGTTACCACACCTGCATTTTAAAATTCTTCAGGATCACAAGAGGGGATCCTGTTACACTGTCCGCCAAAGACAGCTGTGTGAAACTGAAGCAATGTGAAAATGATGAAGCAAGGCCATTATTCATAGTAAAATACTCAGACAACCCAGGCACCCCTTTGTGTAGCGCAGGTAAATTAAGAAGCAGCTATTGTGTGATGAAGATTTAGCAAAAAATGAATAAAAACTTCAAACTGTTCTTGTTCAGTCAGTATGCGGTCCCTTGTCGCTTCAGGACAGCCACTTTTAATCTTTTAGTGACACAGCAGACCCCCCTGCACTCCGTGCCAGACTCTCACACTGTCGGCTGGAGTCTCGGGAACGCGGGTTCCACTGGAAATCAATGTCATGCATTCTTGAAACAGTGGCAAGTCTGAAAGCAGATTTTAAATGGTAAATTTCTGGGATTTCATTTTTTTCCTGTACTCAATCTTTCTTTTCCTTTGTTGTCTGATTTAGTTTGCCTTTCTGTATCTTCTTGCGCTTTTGAAGATAATGTAAAGATGATCTTTTTTGTAAAGATAATGTTTTTTGCTCTTTAGCTCTTCTGCTAAACACACACAGAAGACCCGGGACCTGAGAGAGAGACTGCTTTAGGATCTGCCTCAAACTCAAAGTCCCAGAGGTCATCAGGGTCACTGAAATATAAACATATTAGGAGCTTTCCCAGGACAATACCCACTCTTTGTAGTTCTGTACTTTTTTCTCTGAGGGTTACACAATAAAAATATATAGAGAGAGGAGAGAGAGAGGGAGGTGGAGGGAGAGAGACCCACCACAAAGAGAGACTCTGATCTTTCAGTGATTTATCATAAGTTATCTCATTGAAAATATATGTGCTCTGTAATTTGCATCACTAGCAACAAGCCAGAAAATTACTTTAAAAGTATTGGGCAAACATCAGAAAATTCTAATTCAATAAAAAAACCAGTGATAAGAGACATAAAGTACTGCCTCCAACACAACAGCCTTGAAAGTTACAAAAGCGTCAGATTAAATCAATTATAGAGTGGCATTGTAATGGAGGTTTATATAGCCAACACTTAAATATGAATTTTCCACATGGTAAATTTTGTTCAGGTTAAACCTGTACTGTACCTGGACACCAACATACCACTCTCCCAATGAGCTTACAAGGTATGTACAAAATATTCAGACCCCTTCACACTATTGTGTGTTGTAGATGTAGCTCTAAACGGATTAAATTTCCATTTAAATTTCCTAATGGATAAAATTAAAATTTTCCCATAGACCTTCATCTTTCTGGAACGGAGCCCAGGGGCCTGTGCTGTGTGCTGTGTGTGGACAGCAGTTATTTTATAAAAACCACAATCAAGTATGGCGAGGAGCAGCATCAACACAAAGACTCGAGGTTGGACAAATGTTATCACTCAAATTGATTGACATGGGCACATAGCACTTCATATTGGCGATGCGGAGTCACAAATATTGACGACCACGGCATTATTCCAGCCTATTCTCACTCCTGACTCGCCACATATTGACGTTTGGGCCGCGCCCTCAGCGTCAACATGCAAAAACAGACCTTTAGCGTCAATTCTGGACGATGTCGGTGGCCCCGTTGACTTCAATAGAAACCCTCTAATGTCTTTATTTGACGGCAAGGCCTTACATTGTATATCGACAATGACTGCACGGAAATGTAACATTTATTTGTATTTCATGAATCATGGACAAGAAAATATACCTGTCCTACGGACATCGGCCAGATTTGATGAGGGGTTCTGGCCAGACATGGATATGTGAAGGTTGGGGAGTGATACCATATTCAGGAGCTCTCTAAACCTCACCTTGTGTTCTCTCCCTGTCTCCCATGTCGACAGCACTACCTTTTTAAGTAGTCAGCTAACGTTTGTGGCAAACAGAAAAAGGTCTCAATATGTTTGCTAACGTTAATTAAGTTAAAAAGTCTACGGACGTTTTCCTGAGATGTCGTGTGAGGGCCACCGTACCTGTGTTTTCTTGTTACGAAGGGTAGCAGATCGATAAACGAAACATTGATCTGTATCCAAGGGCGTGCCTTTGGATTGACGTGTTGTATGCCGTCGCGATGGTAAATTAAATGATACACGACGATGATGATTAATACAGGCCGGCTTTAATCAAACACAAAGCGCTTTAATCAAATTTCATATGGCATTTATGGCATGTGCGTGGGTTTCCTCCGGGCACTCCGGTTTCCTCCCACAGTCCAAAGACATGCATGTTAGGCTGATTGGAGAGTCTAAATTGCCCGTAGGTATGAGTGTGTGAGTGTGTGAGTGAATGGTGTGTGTGCCCTGCGATGGACTGGCGACCTGTCCAGGGTGTATTCCTGCCTTTCGCCCAATGTATGCTGGGATAGGCTCCAGCCCCCCCGCGACCCTGATCAGGATAAGCGGGTTCAGATAATGGATGGATGGATGGATGGATGGATTTATGGCATGTGTTGAGTTCGCATGTGATGTTGTTTAATTCACCTGTTGAGTTTTCATTGTTAGACGTGGCACATTTGGTGGGTGTGAAGTTTTTGCCGATCCTGTCTGCCCAACGGGTTGGATAGGTTACAGCAGCAACGGAATAAAGACACCCAATCAGTAGAGCTATCACTGACATCCAGTTTGGGGACAGAGCAAGAATATTATCCTTGGCCCTGTCAAAATATGCTGTTCAACCCTTTTTACAGGGACTGAGCTAAGGAACACAGGCCAGATTGTCAGTATTAATGAAGTTGTCTAAGCCAGGCGCGTAAGTACACTGTCTTCAGTTAGGGAGTGGGGGTTAGGGCAGCGGCAGTGGGAGTGTCACAACTCTCCTGTGAGCAGCTCTGTCCAACTGCCGACTGTGGCAGTTACAGCCAGCCCGATACGCCGTTACCTGCCACTTGCCCTGATTAAGGACTATGAAAAAGGCTGGTGAGAAGGCTTTGTGTAAATTAAGGTGAGTTCCTGGTTGCTAGCTTTAGGTCAAACCCCCTTCAACACCCCCTTGTGGCGGACACATAATACTAAAGTGTGACCAACGAACAAACAAATGGACTGAGAGTATATATAGTCCCCTATAGTCCTCACCCCAGGACAAGTATGACATTTTGTGGTTAAAAGGTGTTGAAAATGTTGGAAATTTAGTTTCAGTTGAGAAGTAATTTGCCTCCACTACAAATGTAAATAAAGTGGTGTTTGCAGATATACAATATCAATTATTCCATAAATCTGTGTGTAAAGTTATGTGCAATCGGAAATTAACTAACAAATTCCGCCAGATTCATAAAACACGCGTATACACACCTTTGTTTTGTATCTGTGTGTATGTTAATAAATACCAATTAATCGTACATCAAAGGCACTTGCACATTCTTTGTGATTAGCATAAATTGGCCCCCTAAAATGCCATATAGGGAGTTTGGATTGCAGGCTATTTAAAGAGACAAGGTGAAAAAAGGCTAAAGAAAAAAACTTATCTGAAGTGGAGATTAAAGTTATTTTAATGGTAGTACAAGCCAAAGACTTCTGTAGTGTAAGCAGTGAATTGTCATGTCTGGGGAAGACTGTGAACTATGTCTGAAGTTCCACACACTATGCAACAGAAGAAATGAAAATGGTTTGACATTTTAAAAAAAGGCAAAAAATAAAATTTGTAAACAAACGAAGCGCATCAGCCACAGGGGAAGGTCAGAGTTTGGCCCAGTTGTGTATTCTGGCCAAACGTTTGTGAATTCTTTGAATCCTAAACAATCTGCCCAGTGGTGAGCATGCGTTGTTTCATATAGAGTAGGCATGATACATGGATGTAGCAGTTGTCAAATATTTGTGCTGATACCTGGATAGAAAGCAGGCTGATGTCAGTGTTGGGGCTGATCAATTTATTTTCCTGTCTTTTGAGGCTTTCAGCAAATTAAATCAAACATTTGACTTAAAATATCGTTTTTTTGTGATTCATTTCCTTAGTTTTTACACTGGGTGGTTCAAAGAATACTTGATAGGTCATTGTAAATAAAAATAAAATCCTTGGTTGAGAACTTGCCAACGTTGACGAGAGTTAAAGTTTCTCTCAATCGCTTTGGTCCAATTGTTGAATGACAATTAACATTCTCAAAACAATACGTGAAAGCCTCCACCCCATAACATCACTTCTGTTCTGATCACAGCAGAACACCATTTCCATTGGATTTTTCATGTTTTATGCTAATCTTTTAAGGTAGCCACAACATATGACGCAACATTGCAATGCCAAAATCAGTAGGTGGCCAACCTGTTGCCGTTGCAGTAGACCTGCGAAATGATATCAGGAAACAGGTGAGATATTTATGTGCCAACTAACGTGAACATAATTATTATTTCCCCATTTTCATAGATGCCGATAAGCCCCTGTTTTGGGACCCAGTCAAAACCACCACAATTAGCAAGGCAAGGGCCAATGGGAAATCCTCTTGGTCGGTCCATCGTCTTATGTGACATGAATACACCCTATAGCAAACATCGTTTACGTGTTTAATGGAATTTTTATTCAACTCCAATTAAGCACTAATTAATGAAGATTACATGAATGTGTAGCATCACCCATTTGAATGTTTTATCCAGTTTTATATGATATGAATATTCCATTGGCATATTAATAAAAATTATTTTCCCACTTTTCAATCAAAATAAAATATCAGCTTACAGCTGTGATTCTTCATTCATGAACATGATACTAACAGTTTAGAGTACTCGTGAAATCCGTTTGGATGCTACTAACAAACTGACATACAAAAACTTTGATGAATCCCACATTAAATGCATTTCCAAATGATTTATGGTCAAACTCCCCCCCCCCCCCCCCAAAAAAAAAAAAAAAAATGCACTTATGATGACAACTATGTTTAGAACAGCATTTCATGTGTATTTTGCTAGTTCTGGATGTGATGCTTGGACTTATGGTAGAACCTATGCACTTGTAAGTCGCTTTGGATTAAAAGCATCTGCCAAATGACTAAAATGTCATGCCAAAAAAAAAAAAAAATGTCATTTGTTCAGCTCACGTTTGATAAATGAATGAGGCCCAGTGTGTTGAGCAAAGCGGAATTCAAATGTCAAATGAAAGTACAGCACTTGGACAGAGTGTTCCAGAAACAAATGTTCATTGTGTACCAACATCTTGATCTAAGTAGATCTTTGACACTTAAAAAGCACATAACACACTGCAAAAATATGTGTAGGACATGTCGCAAATCAACTCGCAAGGATTCAGGCAGGTTCAGTACTGAAAGATGTCTTTGCAACAAATTGTATTTATAAAACTTTTCATGTAACTGCATTCAAAATTCAAACTATTGGGCTATATTACATACCCAGTGGCTTAGCAGAACCAAAATATTTCTTATTATAACTTTAAAAAGGCCGGCATTTGATCAACATTTATTAACTTTCATGTACAAGTACACACTCTGTACAAACTAATTTTGCTTTTGACTGGTAGTCGAAGTTAAAGACAAATGGTAATTGAATCCCCACCAAAGCTTATGAATTCACCGCCTGCAAGATGCAAATAACCAAGAACTCACTATGTAAACACCACACAGAAATATGAGCACAGATGTCACATAAAAATCTGCAGAAGAAATATGGAGTAAGCGTTAATGAGATTTATCATTGTGCACAGCAACGCCTCATGCATATTTTAATAATACATCATTTGCATAGATGCATTTGTAAAAAGCCATCTCTCAGGTTGTTTGTCTCGCCGGCAGCTATTAGCAAGGTGTTTGACTCTTTGTGACTCTTTATAACTTCCCTTTGAATGTTGCACCTTTAATATTCATCAGCTCACTATTAGAATATATACACAGGGTATTTTTATTTTGCTTTTGGTTTTTTTGGGGGGCGGTTGCCTTATTTCCTCCCTCTGTTAAACCATGGGGCCAAAAAACACACAGGAAATTCATTATCGCAGAGAGAGTGTTTTTCTCTGAAACAAAATAAATATTTTATTCAAACAGGAAAGCTAAATTAATATTGTCTTTGCGCGAGCCGACTTTATTTGCCTGAGAACAAAGGTGCTCTTTTTTCCCTGCCACACTGGCGCGATCCACAGCACAAGCAGCGGAGAGGTTAAAGAGGCACTGAAGAGCTTTTCTTCTCCGCTCCCACTCACATTTCACACATCAAAAAGACCTTTCTCACAGCTCAGCTCTGCCTCTTCACATCACAGCCTACTGCTCAGGATTCATTTCAACATTAAAGGTACTGCTTAGAATGCAATATTTCCCCCACAAAGAACGCAATTAGATAACATCAGAGCGCTATGTTGGACATTTTATAGGATAATCTTCTGCTGAAACACATTTATGTATGCTGCCGTACACACAATATTATATGTGTAATATGTATTCAGGGTCACAGCCTAAACCAGTCTGAAAATGCCCATGGTTTTTACATTCTTTGAGAAAATAAAAGGCTACAGATTAAAAGATTGGATAAATATCTTTATCTCTTCTTGTGTTTTTGCGGATGGGTTTCCAGTGAGGGTGATGGCAACAGCCAGGCTATTATAGTGTCCTGTTTTGCACAGCTCGAAAATACCAGATACAAAAATATCAATAAAAGCAGGATTCATGACCACTGCTATGCAAACAAAAGCTAAATCGATTCATGAATACTTAACAAAGCAGTTTTCATTTAAATGTTGGGGCCAGTTCTATTCTTCAATGAGGTAACCATGTTTACTGTGTTTTGAACATACAGTGGGCTCTAGAATTATTGGCACCCTTAGTAAAAACGTGAGAGAAAATACGAGGTAAATCTAGATACTTTTATTTCAATACATTTACTGTCATGTTTCCATTTATATTTTTATAAATAAGTAAAAAATATTTAGTATTTAGTAATCTATATTACTAAATCTATTTTATTTTATAATCTATTTTATTCTGAAAAGCACAGGTGCCCAAATTATTCTCTCTACCAATTATTGTAAATAAAATCAAAGTGAATTTGGCAATATAATTTTAATTTAATTTAGTTAATCTCAGGCTAATGAAACTATATTGTGTCATTCCATCACTTCCTGTTTCACTACAGTATAAAAAATTAGGTATGCATGCAAAATCCCTTTGTCAACCATCAGCATGGGAAAAGCCAAAGACTATCAATTCAGAAGACCCAGATGGTAATTGACCATCACAAGTCCAGTAACGGGTACAAAAAAAAGACATAAATGGTTAAACATACCACTTACCACTGTAAGGGGTAAAACATCTAGAGTGGTTGAAAACTTGCCAGGGAGAGGATGCAAGTGCATATTATCCCCACAGAGGGTAAGGGAGATGGCGAGGGAGGCCAAAGTAACCAAACAATCTCAGTTTAAGAACTGCAGAGTTTGGTTGGGTCTTGGGGTCACTTAAAAATAATAATAATAATAATCATAAAATGCCATCTCCATACCAGCAAACCTTTTGGAAGGGTGGCACAAAGACAGCCCTTACAGAGCACAATAAACAAAACCAAACATCTTCAGTTTGCCTAACCTCATTGGAATTATGACTGGAAGAGAGAGCCCAAAATCAGTTGAGTCCAAAATTGACACCATCAACATATTTGGCATTGAATGCATAGAACATGGAGAAGCTCCTCATACCTACTTTCACATATTAATGTTATTGATGTTATTGGCTATTGATGTTTTGCAGCCAGTGGTCCAGGGGCACTATTCTGAAAAGTTCTGCATGGATGAATGGTCAAAAATCCCTCAAAATGTGTTCTCTAACCTCACCACAAATTATAGCAAAAGACTCATTGCACAAAATATTTAATCAGGGGTGCCAATAATTGTGGAATCTGTTTTTTGGGGAAATACATATTTTATTAGAAAAATGTAAGACTTTGGTTGATTCCATTGAATCATTAATAAAACTCACTACTTCATGCATGTTGGAAAATAAAGCTTATTATTTTTTAGTTTACAGCACTTTTTGTGCATATTTATCAATAGCCAATAGTTCTGGAGCCCACTGTATTAAATGGAAAAGGATGTCCCCAGTGATTAATGTTCACAGGGCCTGGGCTCTTTGTGAGGTGACCGGCTATCTTCTTTGCTCTCAAACTGACTTCCAGCTAGACTTGGCTACTTGCCTCCCACACATGCCCTTTCTTTATGAAGAGCTTTTGTTTACAGGTTAAACACAAAGGTAATTATGGCTAAAATGAGTGATGGTATTTATTTGAGCATAAAATAGAGAGGTAAAATGTACAGAGCCAATCCTCGTTCATGGGAAAGTTCATGCAGCATCTGCAAGGGGAGAATGGCTGACAGTTGATTTGTTTCCCAGCTTTAAATGGCTGATGAACCCTTCAAGCCTAACGTCTTGTTAATAAAGAGCCGGTGAGTCTGGTGAAATGCACACAGGTGTTCTGAATTCACACCAGGCCCATCATGTTTGACAATGCGCTGTACCAGTCTTAATAAAAGAAAAACACAAGCCCTATTCTGCATCTGTCAGGTAAATCTATCAACCAGCAAATACCATTGGTTCCATTAAAACATCATCCATAAATATGTTGGAATTCTATATGCAATATGCCATAGACTGCACCGAATATACGTGTGGCACTGTAGTTATTTAATCTGGTTATAGCCACACTTTTCCACCAATTACTTTAACAGGCATGAAACTATGAAAATAGAAAAGGAGCCAGAGAGGGAGTGATGTCCTTTATAAGACAGATACAAATGAACTTGACAGTTGGCTTGAAGGAGTAGGAAGCCTTGGAAGACGTTGCCTTCTCTGGTTCTGCGCTCTTTGTGGATCTGAGCGTATCATGCAGTAACTGACAAGCTTCATCTCTGTGTTTGTTAACTTTCCTTTTCAAAAACACTGTAAATATCTCTTTGAAAGCCACTTCTTCTTCATTTACTACAGTTCGGCGTGCGGTGCTTTGTCAGGTGTAGAGGAAGAAGGCAACTCAATCAAAATGGGAGGGGGCTTTAAATGTGTAATGACAAGCCCGGGAATTCAAATATGAAAGGGAACAGGAGAGCAGATCTGAGAGGCTGGCGTGTGTCTGTAAACACGCACTGTTTCGTGGAAGATGAGAGATACGTGCATCCGAAATTCAACCAAACAGCAGCCGTTCGGTTTGACCGTCCATTCTCCTGAGAGCCGGTGTAAAAAAAAGGTTAAGCATTTTGATTGTTTTCATATAATATAATAAAGTCTTGGATGACAAAAGATGCTGTGAAAATATTTTGTGAAATATAATAGATTTTCTTTATACTCAATGCTCTAGTGGAGGTTTCAGCATTGCAGTGCGGTGATTGAGATTCAGACCAGAGCTCAGGTCCCCTACAGGAGACACAAAGGGATGTCTGGGGTACAGCGGGATATGCTGTTTATGGATGTATGCTTGCACACACAGACACGCCGACATACAGCAGGTTCACCCCACAGTTACATTAAAGACCACATATAAATGTATATTATATTATGGAAAGTGCATTTTATTTTGATAGTTACCACTCTGTGCTGCATTTAACAGCCTGTCCGTGGTGCCCATCTGGCACCAGCCAGTTTATCTGCACTATACTGTGCACAACATTTTTCTTCGGACAATATGTTGATACTTTAACATGTTTTTTCTAAGAAATAAGCAAATAAACAAATCCAAATGCTTTGTATTGAGAGGGTGTTGAAATGGAGAGGTTTTAATTTCAATTTAAAATGGCCATATTGCCCGAACGTCATCTATCATTGACATAATGTTCCGCTTTTGCGGTACTTGATGTATTCGGCAGCAGGCCACAGAGATCGTGCTGCGTCCGCCCTACCTGCGCTGTGGTCAGGCTGGGCGGCTGTGCGGGGCTGTGCTGCCAGACTGTGTTTCTCCACGGCCGTGTGTTCCCCAGCAGGGCTGCCCCGGCAGGTGGGTCCCGGGGCCAGGGGGCACGGTGCCACATGCCCCCCCCCCACCCCCCCCCCCCCCCCCCTCACAGCCAGCGCTCACAATATTCACACCAGCTTCCAAAACGCACCACTCGGGTCAAGCCCGACTTGCACTTCTGAGTGATTTATAACGCACTTTACTCTAAGGCATTGCGCAATCTCATTATCCTTATTTTCTTCTTCTTCTCCTTTCGCATATTTAACCGCGGCTTTTAATTAGACGGTAGTTTATTATTCATGCACATAATTTCAGTTGTGCGTAATGTGGAGGCTCACGCAGCAGCTTTTCACAACGGAGACAAAAGAGGGACAGGTAAAAAAAACAAAATACAAAATACAAAAAAAACTCTAGCCATGTTTCTGGAATGGAAAGTTCCGGTTTGTACTGTTTAACTGGCAAGCGATTCAGCTGTGCTCTCTTAATGGTTGGCTTTTAATTTGGCTAATAGCTATCGTGTTGTGTACCCTGATAATTTAGCGAAAATTCTGAGCACTGGGAGTTGCTCTCTCAGCACGCTAGCGGTGAGGAGAGTGTGTTAGGCTTTTACGCGGGAATCGTTTCGCCCAGGGTACGGCTCTTAAAATTGGAAATGCACTCTGGGGACGCAATCTAGTTACGCGCTTTCATTTAGCGAATAAAGCCAGCGCTGTTTTCATCTTTCCTGGTGATTGTTAATGGCAGCGCTGATGAGAGGGCTCGCCGTCTCTCCCTCTCTCTGCCTGTAACGGAGCGGGGGCTCTTGTTAAGCGGGGCCAAATGGCCGGGCGGCTGATTCTGTTTAAGGTTTTCAATTAGTCATCTGACTGAGCACATCTGTTCCTGGCAGCCTCCCAAGTCTGGACAGCCCTCTCTTTCTCTCTCTCGGTTCCCACCTGCTCCAGCAACGCAGGCAAGGAGGGGCCACCGGCAGGCCCCGGGCCAACGGGGAGAAGCGCTTCTGATGGAGAGATGGGCTTCCGACAGGGAGATGGGCTTCTGATGGGGAGATGGGCTTCTGATGGAGAGATGGGCTTCTGATGGAGAGATGGGCTTCCGACAGGGAGATGGGCTTCTGATGGAGAGATGGGCTTCTGATGGAGAGATGGGCTTCTGATGGAGAGATGGGCTTCTGATGGGGAGATGGGCTTCTGATGGAGAGATGGGCTTCCGACAGGGAGATGGGCTTCTGATGGAGAGATGGGCTTCTGATGGAGAGATGGGCTTCTGATGGAGAGATGGGCTTCTGATGGAGAGATGGGCTTCTGATGGAGAGATGGGCTTTTGATGGAGAGATGGGCTACTGATGGGGAGATGGGCTTCTGATGGAGAGATGGGCTTCTGATGGGGAGATGGGCTTCTGATGGAGAGATGGGCTTCTGATGGAGAGATGGGCTTCTGATGGGGAGATGGGCTTCTGATGGGGAGATGGGCTTCTGATGGGGAGATGGGCTTCTGATGGAGAGATGGGCTTCTGATGGAGAGATGGGCTTCTGATGGAGAGATGGGCTTCTGATAGGGAGATGGGCTTCTGACGGGCCTCCCGAGCGCACGTTGAGCGCTGGCTCCTCGATCCGCGGCTCAGGGTGTTGGGGACATGTCTCTCGCTTCTCCTCCTGCTGCCTCTGTTTGCGCTCCTCCTCCTGAAAGGAGACACCTCCTCCCTTCTCCTGATTCAAACCGCTCTGCAAAGGTAGCCAATATCGCCACGTCCTGTGAACTTAGCTCAGGTAACTTATCTGGCAGTTGGAAGGATGCCGGTTCGTTCCCCTGCCCTGGGTGTGTCGAAGTGTCCCTGAGTAAGACCTAACCCCCAAATGCTCCTGACGGGCTGGGTGGTGCCTTGCATGGCAGCCTATTGCCGTTGGCGCGTGTGTGTGTGTGTGTGTGTGTGTGTGTGTGTGTGTGTGAATGGGTGAATGAGAGGCTTTTGCTGAAAGCCCTATATAAATGCATTCCATTCTTTCACCATGGTTGTGTTTGTGTTCATCATGGTTTTATCGCACGTGTAAGTGTGTAAGGTGTCTTCAGTGTGGGGCAAATGTTTGGATGAAGATTAATCTTTGAACAATTATTTTCCGATGCTGTCAGTTCACAGTTGATGGTCGTTTAACAGTGTTTCACTTGTGCAGTTCTCTGTTGTTTTTGGCAATCCCTCACTAATAGGACTACTGAAAAACGTGTCTCAACAAAATTGCTTAGAAATGTAGATTCTTCTTTTTATTTTTTTTTTGTTCAAATGCTTTGCATTGTGTCAACTGAATTCAGATGTGGGTGTGTGCCTAGAATAAACAAAATACACTTAAGATGGATTTCTGTATTTTTCCTTCCAAAGGAAAACCAAAAAAACAAAGGTGTATTTTCTTTCATCATTTTCACTGACGGGAAGCTCTAGTCTGTTGTATGCATTAATAAAGATCAAGTTCAGTAAGTATGTTTGCGACACTGTAGTGGAGGTTAACTAGTGATAAACACACCGGAACACACTCCCCTTGCTGGTGGATAATAGGAAATCAAGACGTTCTGTAATGACTGAGAGAAATCTACTGTATATCAGAGCTGAGCGTGTGGAGACGACACACGCACAACACAGAGCTGAGCGTGTGGAGACGACACATGCACAACACAGAGCGTGCGTGTGGAGACAACACATGCACAACACAGAGCTGAGCGTGTGGAGACAACACATGCACAACACAGAGCGTGCGTGTGGAGACAACACATGCACAACACAGAGCTGAGCGTGTGGAGACAACACATGCACAACACAGAGCGTGTGTGTGGAGACAACACATGCACAACACAGAGCGTGCGTGTGGAGACAACACATGCACAACACAGAGCTGAGCGTGTGGAGACAACACATGCACAACACAGAGCGTGTGTGTGGAGACAACACATGCACAACACAGAGCGTATGGAGACGACACATGCACAACACAGAGCGTGCGTGCTTCTGCATACTGTACATCTGCTGCTTGACGCTTCTCTCACAATCCCACTGTTTGAAAGCAGAAAGTACAACATTAGTATTACATTTGTTTTTAAAAAGTAATTAGTAATGAATTCTGCCCCAGTACGGTGAAGGGTATTTTCAGAGGAAAAATGTTTTTCGAATTGAATTGTCCCTTTAAAAGCTCCTCCTATATTAGCACTGGAATGATGGTGTTCTGATGCCTGTAAAATGATCAGACTTCCAGGAGTAAAAGAGCATAAACATTTTTAAAATGATCAGACATCCAGGAGTAAAAGAACATAAAGACTTTTTATTTCTTGTTTCAGAAGTATCCTGAAACAACAGTGGATAATCGACACTGAAGCCTTAAAATAACAGTAAAGCACTACTTCACGTAATTGCATCTGCTTCACGTAAAACGGAGCAAGCTTCATTTAATCTGCTTCACGTAAAACTGAGCAAGCTTCATTTAATCTGCTTCACGTAAAACTCAGCAAGCTTCATTTAATCTGCTTCACGTAAAAAAAAGCAAGCTTCATTTAATCTGCTTCACGTAAAACTGAGCAAGCTTCATTTAATCTGCTTCACGTAAAACTGAGCAAGCTTCATTTCATCTGCTTCACATTTTAACTGAGCAAGCTTCATTTCATCTGCTTCACGTAAAAAAACTGAGGCTTCTGGTCTCTTGCAGCTTAGCACGGATCAACAGCGGCCTAAATGCCTCGGAACATTCTGCAAAGGAACACAGCACCCAGCTCCCAGTAACAGCAGCCAAGCTTTGATTATTGGAGTTCAGTGCAGGTTCACTAAGTAGCTGCATTTCTGACTGATCCAAGAAGCACTCCTGGGACTTTAATAAAACATTGGGCTCATTGTGGGAAAGTAATGACCAACAATGTAAACTTGCAACTTGACAACAGATGTTGGCATGCTTAGTGGAGGCAAGGTGCTGTAAAATTAATTTTGTTTGAATTATTTACGGCACAGATTACACGCTTAACCAAACAGACGGGGAAGACTCGGGGGCAATAAGAATAAAATATTCAATTTAAAAAGTAAAAAAAACAACAAAAAAAGATCATCAAATGCTTTTACATTTAAAAAAAAATAAATCACAAGAAAAGCTGATCTTCCTGCTGTGATTTAAAGTTTAATGTGGTTTATTATTTAAAAGTCACATCAAAGGCACTTACAGGGAACTTGCCGCAAATTAAAATTAATATCCGAAAACAAGTACGACACACTCTGGTTTCCACTCAAAGTATGCAGGTATACAAGTTTGGTAAAAAAAATCAGAAAACTTGCGCTACCTTCAAATTAATTTGCTGTATAATAGTGTTGGATAGTGTTGGCTTGCAGCCTGCTAGGACATCCAGTAAGGCATTAACTCACACGCAGAAGTGAGAACTGAACATCGTGGAATGCTCACCGGAAGAGAAGATCAGTGAAAGCAGACACAGAAAGCAGATGTTGCTTTGTTCTGAGAAGATTTGCACAATAACCCCTTTCGGGAAATGGGTAAATCTAAGCAATGTGTGTCATATGGGGTCATATGGTATATATATATATTTAATGTGACAACACGTTGAGGCAGACATCGCCATTTTAGTTTCGTCATCCTGCATTTTTAAGAGAACTGATATTGTTGAAAATGCTCAGCTTCAATAAGGTATTCCCACCACACCTGGGTCATGTACATAATTGCTTTGGATTTTAATATTTGTTTGTGCTTGACTATTCTTGTTTGGTGCAACTGAGCCAACCAAGATGACCAGAAGGCTGGTTTTACGCTTTTTGATTATTTCATAGATTCCAGTACACCAGACAAGCTCAGTAAAGCATGGAAAAATATTTTAATCCAAACCAATTACATATTTGACCCAGGTCTTATTCTGACGCTGCTATTGCTTGCCTTGGAAATCTTTAGTAAAACCTGCGACGGCTCTCTTTACTTCAGTCCATGTTCCAGATTTGGGAGGGTTCTGGGTTTTACTCGGTGCCGTTATCCAGCTAACGCAGTAATCCAGCATTGTGATACCATCCCCGGGCTATTTGTATCTGCAGCCCAGCTCTGAAGCCTAAGAAGAGCGTGAGCAAGCGCTGAAGCGGTTAAGACCAGGAGCGGACCGTGACCTGGATTTCCTCCGTCCCAAACCGGCAAGTAACCGCCTGCGTCACACCCCGTGGGGCTCTGGGAAAAGAACACGGGGTCTGACGACGCCAGTGTGCGGCACGTCTTCCTGGACGCTTGTGTTGTTTTTATTATTTTTATTCGGCCGTTGAAGCGGCTCGCTGGTCGACACGCTCGCTGCACCACAGGAACAGGGCCTGCTCTTTAACCTGCCCGGGTGATAAATTGAGGCACTCAACAATAGTGCATCCTGAGGTTGGGCAGCGTTTGACAGGGTTGTCCCCGCTGTGCGTGGCACGCCGTGAACCCCCCCCCCCCCCCCCTTCATCGAGGGCTCACTGGCCCTTTGCTCCCGGGCATCGGCCCTTCTCTGTCGTCACTCCAGGGAAAGCGGATGTCTGGGGTGCAGATGTTTATCAAACTTCCAGGGAGAAAAGCCGGAGTCAAGACACTGACCTTTCTCTCTGGGACAAGACGATCCCGTCGACGCTGTTCGCCGACGCTGTTCGTGAGCAGCCACGTGTTCATTTCCAGCGACCGGATAAACTAACAGGATCCCGAAGAATTTCAGAGCCCTGACAACTGAGTCAACTGGATCGGTTTTCTTGTGGCAATCAATAAGTCTGTATCAAAAGAACAATAAACCTTTATTGGGAATTTCATGGCTACTCTGAGAGGTATTTCAGTAATATGGCAGGTAAGGACAAGACAATACACATTACACAATGAAGCCTCAAAATGAAACAGTATTTGTGGTTTTTTTACAAAGCGCATCCCTCTTTCACCCCTCAGACCACACACACGCCGCAAGGAGCCCAAAAGCCTTATTCCCTTTTACATTTCTGCCGTAAATAAGAAAACTCAGACAGCAGCCATGTTTGTAGTCCAGTTTCAGAAAATGCTGTACAGCTAGGCATTGAAAATCAAGCATGACTTCTGACCATTTTGCCTGATTTAAAGTCACAATCACAGCCCATTAGTGCCCCGACCAATTTACACATTTTCACAGAAGGTGAACTTTAACTACCATTTAAAGCATGATGAACAGAAATGTTTAAAAAAATTATACCTGATGTGTGTACTTGCATGCCTTGAGGATGCTCTTACAAAAGCTCATCCTTCTACACCAAAATGCTTTTTTCAACATACTATTTTTAATCTTTAGTCAAATATGCGGTAATGCACATCACATCCGGATCTCTGTTTAGACACATATTGACTTGCTTGGAGAGTAATAACAGTCACACGTGTTTCTGAAGTAAAAAGCTAAAGGTTGAAATATCACATACACAAATACTTCAAGTAGATACCGTACAGTAACAGCACATACACAACGCTTACAGCCATGCTATGTGATCATGTGATTATTTATATCACTTGCATAAATTACGAGGATGTATAAGTATGAGAAATTATGCCATTTGATTTACATTCGCATTTTCGGCATTTTACCATTGCTCTTATCCACAGCGACTTACTAAGAAATGCACAAAGAAAAGGCAAGTCGCCAACATTTAGTAGCAGTTAATGAGAGTGTAATGGCTGGGATATAACATGCTGGTGATGTGTAATCCTTTGTCACTAGAATGAACATGTAGAAGAGCAAATTACACACAGTACACGTAACATTGCAGCTGCTAGTGCGTACACAGTATGTGTAAATAGCTATTTTATATCCCGTGTTGTCTCTTACACATATCTCTCCACAATTTACCAGTTGATTTACCAATCAGTAACATATCGTTCTCTTAAATAGGTCAACAAAATATGAAAAAAATTTGCCCCAATGAAGTGAACTGGTACGGCTGGGTGATGTTTTGATTTAGAAAATTCTCTCTGTTTCTACACATTGGCGAATTCTTTTTAAATCATGAGAGACTAAACAGGAGCAGGAAGACATAGATTTAGACTTGAAGTACGCGTATAAACAACGCCTACAGGTGAGCATGCAACAGCATTTACATTTGCATTACACTCACGGTACATGTAGCACTTCTGCGTCGACGTGTAATGTTCCCCGGGAAACCTACTTCATGTTCATAAAGTTAACCTCATTTTTTTACACTGTGATACTCACCTCCCCCCCCCCTCCAAACCTTCCACAACACACAAACGAGCGCTAAACAAAGAGAAACTGGATGAATTAATGCTGGTGTCTCCCCACGGATTTGCAGGGGATTGTTTCGGTTGGAGTGGAGTCTCTCGTGCGCGCTTTCATGCCATCTCCCGCACGGCTGTCTGGCTGTGATCATGTGTCAGAGCGGAGAGAGGGGGACGCGGGGCCCGGGGCCCGGGGCCCGGGATGCGGACAGCTTGTTTGCGTGTAGCACACAGCTCGTCACAGCTGCGTTCAGTATAAACGTAACCGGAGACGAGCTCATCCATCAAACGCACGCGGTTCTCCCGCACGCCCAACCCCCCACCCCCCCCCCCCCATGGTTCTGTTCCGTGAGCCTCCTCTGGGAAAGTGTCAGCACTCAGGCGCCGGGTCACGGCGGAGCTATAAAGATTTTCCTTTTAATTGCCTCACTGCTTTTTTTTCACGTCTTTTTTCCACTTTTTTTGGGGGCGTCGGATTCGGTTGCCGAGGTTGAAGCGATCTTTAAAAATGCTGATTCAACCTTGAGACAACAGAATAAATACAACAGAAGAAAATATAAACGTTTGTCCTGTGTGTGTGTTTGCGTCACTTTTCAAAATGATTCATTATATATGAAAAATATAGATTGTTTTAAATGTACTGCATAGTTTCACTCATTTAATGGTTTGATTTATTAGCTAAAAGCACCTTTTTCAGTGAGTACAGCTTGGAAGAGTTTTGAGAAAGCTAAAGGGTTACAGGTGCAATTCTTTGTACATTGTGAGCGCATTTAAGACCGTAAAGCTCCCCCCATCACAGAGGGCAGGGCTCTTTTCCCTCTGAGCTGATGTGTTCCAGACAGCTCGTCCACGGCTCCTCCAAGCTCAGCGCTAAGTCACGAGCGTTGCCCGAGGGAGCTGTCGGTTCACGTGCCTAATGACAGGCCCCGGCTTGCGCAGGGTTAATCGCTGCAAACTGTCACACCGGTAAAGTGCACATAAAATTGTTATTATGCACTGTGTACGTAGCGCCAGATTGACCTTTGATGCTTCAGACTTTCCTAAGAAGACCAGGGAGTTCTTCAAACCCTCTACACTTTTGCCTGCTCCACCCCTGTGTTCCCTCTGCACACAGGTTGTAAATGTTTGACTTTGACAGCAGGTACACGACAATAAATTAAGGGGCATTTATCAAGGCTGCTTTGTTGCGCGCTGACGAAAGGCCCTTTTTTCTGCATAAACACACTGAGCCGGACCCGGCTTCCTTTGAAGTCCACGGCCAGGATTTACGTTCGCTGGGGCCGGAGGAATAAACGGATCGGTAAGAAAGGATTTATCCGCTGAACTTTGATAAGAGCCGTGGCCTGGCCTTTCTTTCCCGTTAGTGTCCTTGTCAGGTGTGCTGGTGAGCGGGTCAGCACCCAGGGGTGAATCAGAACAAAGTCTGCACACACCAGCATATGGAAGCATGTCTAATAAGGTATGTCTCATGCTATCTTTATTGCACATGTATGTACCACAAATACAAATGTGCAATAAATTACAATTACTGTAATATGATCTTCAGACCTTGTAAGTATAAGGTCTTAACTGACATTTTTGACAAAAATGAGTTAGTGTCATCAATGCTCATCGGGCAAAAGTGTGAAAAAGTTGTATCTGCTTGGAGCCCATTCACTTTGGTGTCTGTGAAGTTCAGATAGAACCTTATAATTCCAAGGTCACACTCACCAGATTTTTTTGTAACCCATTTTTGTAATTAAATAAGCAAATATGAAGTAACCATATTTGACCACATCTGCATGCTTTTATGCATTCAGTTGCTGCCACATGATTGGCTGATTAAATATTTGCATTAACAAACTGGCGTACAGGTCTACTTAATAAACATATTACTGAGTGTATAATTAACCTGTACCTTTATTGCTTGGAAAAGGTACTCATTTGGACCCAAAGAGAACATTATTGTACTTTCAGAGTATGTTTTGTAAATTTGATCTGTGATCAGAAATGTACCTCCTCTGTGACTGAGGGTATTTCTGAGAGTGTGCTAACATGGATGCCATCTGAAATGTGCGGTGATCCAGATTAACCGTTGGGGGGCGGTTTGGGCCTAGGCCCCGGACCACACCAGGAGCTTTCCTGCCCGAGAGGCCCACCTACGGGTGCTCTATCCGCAGGTTCCATCACTCAGACGCCTCCCCCATTCGCTCCATTCACGCCCCCCCCCCCGCCCTGTTTCTGGGAACATGCTGTCTGGGACGTGACAAACAGTTAACTGGAAAAACTCACTGGCCAAACAAAATCCTTCTGCCGTTCATCGTTTTAGGCCTCGCTCCAGTCCTGACAAATGTGTAGACATGCCGCAAATCTGTCAGATGTTTATTGTTTTAAAACGCTGAAGTCACTCTCAGTTCAGTGGTTTTCACAATCCAAAATACGGAAGATAACATGTTTAATATTTAAGAGTTTACAAGCACCGGAATATGTGCAAATCCTACAATGTGGGAAAATGCAGGCAAATCACATGAAAGGAGCAGGAACTGAAATGTAATGCTTATGAAGCTGAGCAAATATGTCATTCCTTATTGAGGCAAATTAACTAAGACATTATGTCATTATTATATGCCACTATATCAGATGGTAGTTCTGTTGTATTCTGTCTATGGGTTATGTTTAACAAACGCATGGACGTTTTTTCACCAAATACAGAAAGCTTATTTTGGCTGCTACAAACCAACGTCCAAGGCTTTCTGAGTTGAGACACTAAACTCTGGCACATGTACAAGACCTGTTCCCATTTGTGTGTTTATGTGGATATTCATTAGTTGGGCTGCTAAAACCCCACTGATGAACTATAACCCGAGGCAAGGAGGTGAGGCTACACCTGCCAAACACTTCTGGAAAACAAACAATATACACTCAGTGACCATTTTATTAGGGAGACCTGTATACCAGCTTGTTAATGCAAATATTTAATCAGCCAATCATGTGGCAGCAACTAAATGCATAAAAGCATGCAGACTTGGACAAGAGGTTCAGCTGTTTTTCAGATGTCAGAACGGGGAAGAAATGTGATCTAAGTGACTTTGACTGTGTAATGATTGTTGGTGTCAGACAGGGTTATTTGAGTATCTCTGAAACTGCTGATCTCCTGGGATTTTCACGCAAAACAGTCTCTAGTTTGCAGAGAATGGTGCGTAAAACTAAACAGTTCTGCTGGCAGAAATGCCTTGTTAATGAGAGCCGTCAGAGGAGAATGGCCAGACTGATCAAAGCTGACAGGAAGGTGACAGTAACGCAAATAACCACACATTACAACAGTGGTATGCAGAAGTGCATCTCTGAACACACAACGTGTCAAACCTCAAAGTGGATAGGCTACAGCAGCAGAAGACTTAATAAGTCTAAAAAAGAAATCTAATAAAGACCTAATAAAGTGCACAACATGTACCTATAGAGTACTGCCCCAGTGACAAGGATTTGTACCTTTTAGTGTCATCATCATTTTGGGCATATGAAGTAACCCCAATGGTCTGGATTCATCCAAAGTTTCTCCGTACCGACTTCAAAACGGTAAGGTAAGCTGTTATGGACAAACATTGACTCAATTAAGGCATTGCCTGGCTCTACACTGGAGACCACATCGTAACCTGGCACAGAGCGCTTCTAACAAACAGAGAGACAGAGGGCCGAGGTGCCTTCAGGGCATGGTAGAGGCAGATAAGGGCAGTCAGCGTGGCACTAAGTGTTCCTGTTGCTGGGGGCAGTGACTGAGAGGAGCCCCAGAGCCAGCACCAGAGTTCCCTGTCAGCCCATTAAAAAGATGTGAGGCTGGCATCTGTGGATATCACAACCATATGTGCAGAAGAATTCCTCTTCTGCTAAGACATTCCAAACACCGTCCTGGAGCCAAACACTTCGGTGTCAGTCTAATTTAAGCAGCATGTTGGAAGGCTTTGATGGCGTGGAGACCGTTTGTTACAAATTGAACAAACCCAAACTCCATCTCTGGTGGATCGCGAGTGTGGATTTGTTCAATTAAACGCTTGGGTGAAAGCAGCACGCACATGAAACGAAAGATGCATTTCGGAGATCAGATGTCGGGCTTTTCGCATAACCAGCAGGTCCGCTTTTCATGTTTAAATGTAAGCCATGTTCGGTCCATGCTGTTTTTGTAGGCTGCTGGCTAGTCCTGATTAGCTCTGATTCTAAGAGGAGACCGTGAGGAATTACTTGCCTTTGCAATGGAGACACTATTGAAGGCACTACAACAATGTGTACTGTGTATATGTATATCTCTCTCTTAGACTTCCTATCCGTGGTCAGTAATACTTTCACCGTTTTAAACTGTGAGAACTAGAGTTAAAATGCGACTAATCGCACTCTGTCAGAGCACAATGCACTCTGTCAGAGCTGTGTTAAAGCTGATCACTTGTTGTCAATTTTACATTTAATTTCTTTAGCGTTATTGGAATTCATTACATTGTGCTGCAAATCACAGGCTATAATGAACAACAATTACAATTAGCACAACAGACACAAACATCTGTGTAAATTAAATCATATCATATCCTGGGTAATGCAAAGTTCTGAGCAGGTGTGTCCTAATTCTTATTATGGGAACCATCATGCTAGATACTGGCTTTATGTGTAAACACACACAAAGAGTAATGTGAGTCCCTCTCTGAGATGTGCATGACATACGGACGCACATTGTATATAAAATTATATTTGTCTTGAGGGGACTCGTCTTGGAAAAACAAAGGTTAAGTAAACAACTAAATAAACGAAGAGAGGGGCACAGCAAAATGACTATGATGTTAAATCAACAGCGGTAGTGTTTGTTTGACACTGGAGATGTGGCGGTGGTGCCTGACACAGGTCACACACTGGAGCATCAGCGATGCCGTTCGCCCCGATGCCTGGCCTCTCCGCCGTCGGTCGCGTTTAACGGTAGCTGTTTAAATGAGAAGCCATCGTTTAGCCAGCTGAGTTTGCGTCCTCAGCTGGGGGCGGCTCTTCCCCCGCTGACATTCGGCCTCTCAGCTGGAACACACAGACGGCCCGAAGGACCGTGGGTACATTGTGAACATAGGAAGTGTGGGCAGTTGTTGAGTCACCATCCACATAGACTGTACAGCAGTTTAACGTGTACTTGCTGATTCCAGATGTTCGCCAGGCGGGCTTTTAGCGTCCTTCAGCTGGAAGGGCACTGACATGTTATCAGGAGGCTGTTTTCAACTTTAAACATTAATGTGTGTTGGCTGTTCAAAATGAAAACAGAATTGAAGATGGCACCTTGTTTACCGCGGATGCAGGCTCAGTAAATATAAAGTTTTATGTATTTATTTCGTATTTATTTCAGAAATGCATAACATATATTTAAATAATAGGAATGCTATCCTAAAAATAATAAATCACACTCATGGAATTCCCCCTGAATCTATTCCACAATTGGATTTGAAGTGCAGTTTGAGTGATTCCGTAATAATTGATAATAATATTTGGACTCGGCCGTCTCTCCGGAAAAATAACTTTGAATCGCCTCGCCTTTCAAACACTGTCAATTCAACGCTCCGCACACCCGAAAGACCCTGGTGGATTATTCCTGAGCCCGTTGACTTCAAAGAGGGCCCGTTCACGAGTATTTTATTCGATCCTCCCGCTCGTCTCTCAATCCTGTCTTCACTCGCTCCCCCTCCGCGCCACGTCTCCATGTCCCCCTCCGTTCAGCGAAAACCTGCCGCCCGTCCTCTGGCTGGGACAAAACCAGGAAGCTTCGGTGGCAAAATAACTCGAAGAACGTTCTGGTCCCTCCGACGTGGGAGACAGAAGGCCCGGCACATCCTGTGAAACTCTCTCCAAGCCCTGCGCGATGTCAGCCAGGGATCACACTGCCTCCATTTTCACTCTTCCTGTATAATACAATAGAAATTAGGAATGGGCAAAAAAAAAAAAAAAAAAGAAGAAAAAGAAGAAAAAGAAGGGGTGAAAAAATAGCCCAGTCCTGAAAAGCAGACACATGTTCTCCATACTGACACCAGGTACGGATTGACTGATCACACATCAAAGACAGGAAGGAGAACCGTTTTA
The DNA here is from genome assembly GCF_963514075.1 of Conger conger. Lineage (NCBI taxonomy): Eukaryota > Metazoa > Chordata > Actinopteri > Anguilliformes > Congridae > Conger > Conger conger. Next base: position 49,257,989 of record NC_083765.1, on the reverse strand, counting down.
ACTCAATATAAATAGAAACCGTGACCGCATGCATCACACGTTTTAACCAAAAGCAAGTGTGCGACGTGACTAATTAGAGACCGGGCCGGGCTCGCATGCTGCCTCAGCAACCTGTTTTCATTTCCCGTGCCCTTGCAGTCTGAAATAGTGGGCCGATGATTTTGAGTTGATTTTTATTTTACAAAATGATAAAAGAAATCCAGCATTAACTTGCATGTGATGCAAGGTCAGGTTCCACTTTCCATTCACCGTCTTTGTTCATAATTTCAAATATGACTGCAAACAATGTATTTTCTCTAAACCCAAAACAGGTATACAAAGTGCCCTTATGGAGAATTTATTTTTATCTTTTATAACCATACCGGAGCTGAATGCTGCAAGCTAATGATAAATGTCAGTGAAAGCCTTTAGGAATCGTAGCAGAAGTTATAGCTCATATTTTAATTGCGCTACGATCGCGGTGTCTCATGCTGGATTCCCGGCTGAAGGCGACCTAATTGAAGGGTTGCACTCGCTGCGCTGTTTACTGTTTACTTTATATTGCCAAATACGCGGAGTAAACGTCGGGTTTAAAACAGATGATGCCGTCACGCGGTCGAAGCGGGCGGATAATTGCGCGGTAATGAGAGAAAACTGTAAGGAGAAGACGGAGTTTACAGCTCTCGTTTAACCGCGGCCGGCTGAAACAGTGAGTAAACGCGGAGGCAGCTTTAATGGCGGTTCTGCCGCGAATGCCGGAAGATGCGCGATTACTCTTTTTCCCGCTAGGGCGTTAAAGGTCTTTTACTTGGCCACCGGCGTACTGGAAACTCCTCCCTTAAAAACAGCTTGAGCTGTCCCGTCCAACCGTGCAGGATGACTGTGCTGTCGTCTGTATGTGTGGTCCAGAGGAAGCCCTCTTCTCTCCCCATAATGCCCTGCTGTGCATTGTTCACTGTGCTCCCTTCCATGGCTAGCGCCTCCAAAAGAGTATTGACATCTAAGGTTCAAAGAATATGAATGAATATAAATATGAATAACAACTCTTCATTAGAAGTATGGGAGCGGGCTTCATGTCTCCAGTTCAAAAATTATAGGCGTGCAAAGCAATCATTTCTCCCTGTGAGAAGCAGGACCGGTCGGTGTCCAGGCTAATCCATAATCGCCCCTGGCGTCTGAGCGGAAGATGATCTGAGCTTTGATCCCGGTGATGAAGAGCCTCCTGTCAGAGCTAACCGGTAGGGACAGTGAAAAGTAGACCAGTACATAAGCTGATCTCAGCTCTGGTGCGTGTCTATATGTTTGTTATTACAGTGTGGGAAATCCTTGTGGAGTTGTCACCCAGGCCGTATGCGAAACAGACCGCTAACCTATGTGTCTGCCGGACACCCTGTCTACACATGCACTGTATTAATGTTCCTGAATGGAAACCTGGAGTATATGGATGAGAAAGTTTTGTGGGCAAAATCTTCTTTCAGTTCTGTGTACTGTAATGTCCATATTTCCTGGGTTTGTCTGAGTGTATTCATGAGCAGACCTTTAGCCTTTCAGGAGGTCGCACAGCAGGGAAGGACCCAATAATAGCCCAGTAGATCATACAGGAAGATCTCATACCTGCGGGGCAGCCTGTCACCTCGTGCCAGAGGTACATGACTGGGACCCCGGAGGTGGGTGGTTCAAGCCCTGGTGTAGTCAAGATAAAATCCATCCGGCTGTTGGGCCCTTGAGCAAGGCCCTTAACCTCGCAGTACTCCAGGGGGGATTGTCCCCTGCGTAGGCTAATCAACTGTCAGTCACTTTGGATAAAAGTGTTGGCTAAATGTAAGGTTATTATTATTCAAATAGCATGGAAGAAATTGGCTCGGTCTTTGAATATGCACTTTCTCTGAAGTAGGCCATGAGCCAAATCTTCTATTAAACCAATAAATGTAAATGTAATGTAAAGAGAGGACAACCATAGCAACGGATGTCTAAGCTATGAGTTGTACACCCTATTTATAGCAAACTTGGTTTACTTGTTTTATGGAATGTAGATTCAACTCCAATTAAACATCAATGATGTCACGTTTCAGGTCTGTCTCACCATGTTTTATGTTGATTTATGTTTATTCATGTTGTCTTAGTCACGTAGTGTCTTATCATGTATTAGGTTAGTCTAGGTTTGTCATGTTGTTTAGTTTATTTCTTGTTACGATTTATTTTCTCGTCATGTCTAGTTATGTCTTGTTACGATTTATTTTCTTGTCATGTCTAGTTATGTTTTCGTACGATTATATTACCTGGTTATGTTGAGTGATTATCGTCTTAGTTCCGCTTTGTGTTATGTTTCGTTGTATGTTTATTGTTACGTTAACTGGTCGTGGTTATGCATACACTTTTACATGTTTTTCCGCAAACCTTGCGTTCCGCCTTTTCTCTCTCTCTCTCTCTCTCGTTCTGTCCTTCACTCCCCTAATGTTCTATTTGTCTATTTACTAAAACTACTAACGCTAGATCAGGATTGGGTAGAAACTAACAAGACTAATCATGTGTTCATGTTACCTTATGTTTCTCGTGCATGTCATTTACTAATTTACTAATGCTAGGGCAGGATAGGTTTATTACTAACGATTACTAATCTCCTTGTTAAACTTGTCATCCATCGCACCTGTTTTCCATTTCCTTGCTACGCTCTTACTAATTGTGTACACCTGTCTACACCTGCATTTATAGCCCAGTCGCGCAACTGTTCACTGCGAAATTGTCTGCCTCTGTCTTTTCACGCAACTCTTGAGCATTACTTACAGTTTGATTACACGTTACGATCCACGCCTGTTTACTGACCATCGACTATTGATTTCTGTTTTGTGACCTTCGTTTTGTTTCTCGACTACGTCCCCGCCTACCGTTTTTGTACTTTTGCCCCGCTGATTGTTTCATGGTTTCGACTCCCGCTTCGCCCACGACTACGCCTCTGCCTGCCGTCCGCCTGTTCATCTGCCCCGCTGACTGCTCTCCTGCTACCGGACCTCCCTGCACGCCTACCGACTACGAGATTGCCTCTTCCCTCGGCACCGTGCTTTTTGTTTGTTTTGTATTTGTTTGGCTGGATCTTCGTGTATGGACTTTGCTTGTATTGACTACGCTCCTGGGACTCGTCCCGAATAAAGCCCTAACGGGACTTTATTTTACTATTGTTTCTGAGTCGTGCATTTTGGGTCCAACCCCCACGCACCCGTCTCAGAACAATTTCGCCACTATGGACCCTGCTGACTCAACTGCCATGTTCCACGCCCTCCAGGAACAAGGAGCCATCGTCCGGCAGCATTCACAAGGAATCTCCGAGCTTCACCTAGAGATTCGTGAACTGTGTGCAGAGATGAGGAGGCTCGCCGTTGCGGTCCTGCCACAACCACGGGAGGAACCCACCCACCCACCCACTTCCCCGGCGGTCAACCCCTCGGGAGCCTGGCAATTCCGGGAGCCCCAACAACCCCCCCCGGAGAGGTTCGGTGGAGAACCTGAGAGGTGCAAGGCGTTCCTACTCCAGTGCGAGTTTGTATTCAGACAACAGCCCCAGACCTACAACAGCGACGACCGTCGGATTGGCTATGTGATGGGACTACTCAAGGGGAGGGCGTTGGATTGGGCTACGGCGGTGTAGTCCGGGGGTTCTTTCCCTCCCCGTTACCCAGCCTTCGCCGACGAGATTCGTAAGGTGTTCCAACACGCATCCAGTGACCAGGAGCCATCCCAGAGACTGATTGCTCTGCGCCAGGGACGGAAGACCGCGGCAGACCACTCCATCGACTTCCGCACCCTCGCAGCAGCTACTAGTTGGAACGATGCAGCTTTGGCGAATCTCTTCCTGGCCAGCCTGAGCGAGACGCTCCAGGACGAGTTGGCGCGACTGGACCCCATCACCCAGCTCGACCAACTCGTGCGCACCACAATCCGCCTGGACAACCGCGCCATCGGTCGGAGAGACCGATCCTTCCCGGCAACCCGTACCCCAGGCAGGGCCCAAGTCCTCGACGTGAGGAGCAGCAGTCGGAGGGACCCGAACCCATGGACCTGTCCCGGGCCGGTACCAGGGTCTCGACCGAGGAACGAGCACGCCGCAGAACCACCGGTTCGTGCTTCTACTGTGGGAGGCCGGGTCACACCCAGGCTCGGTGCTCCTTCAGGACCAGGCGACCAGTAGAGGTGAGAGCAGTCGACAGGCATGAGGGTGTTGACAGAGAGAACCATCGTCCCACGCTCACCACGCTGTTGATTCTTCCCGACGGAACAACCCGGATTAACGCGTTGGTGGATTCTGGAGCGGACGCCAATCTCATCGACGAAGTGTTGGTGTCCGAACTGAACATTCCCACCCTCCCTCTACCCCACCCTGAGAATGCGCGGTCGCTGGATGGAAGGACTTTCTGCCGCATGACGCACATTACCATTCCCTGTCAACTGGTCATTTCTGGGAACCATCGAGAGATGATCCAGTTCCGCGTCATCCAGTCCCCCAATGACCAACTCATCTTGGGATTACCCTGGCTCCAGAAACACAACCCCATGATCAACTGGAGTTCCAATCAAGTTCAAGCCTGGGATTCTAGATGTCATCTGTCCTGCTTGCGTTCCGCTCCACCACCAGCAGAGGGAGCACCAGCTCCACCACAGACTCCCAAGCCCTCCCTGGAAAGGGTTCCCACACCTTACCATGACCTGGGCGCAGTATTCTCCAAGATACAAGCTCAGTCTCTGCCGCCTCATCGACCCTACGACTGCGCCATCGAGCTCCTTCCTGGTTCGTCACTTCCCTCAAGTCGCCTTTACAACGTCTCCAGACCTGAAAGGGAGGCTATGGAGACATACATCCGTGACTGCCTGGCTAACGGACTAATTCGCCCTTCTTCCTCTCCCGTCGGTGCGGGATTCTTCTTCGTCCAGAAGAAGGATGGCTCCCTACGCCCGTGCATCGACTACAGGGAGCTGAACAACATCACGGTGAGGAACAAGTATCCTCTGCCCCTGATGGACTCCGCGTTCCACCCACTTCACGAGGCCACCATCTTCACCAAGCTGAATCTTCGCAACGCGTACCACCTGGTCCGGATCCGTGAGGGCGATGAATGGAAGACCGCCTTCAATACCTCTCTCGGACACTTTGAATTCCTGGTCATGCCATTCGGCCTCACCAATGCTCCTGCTGTGTTCCAGGCCCTGGTGAATGACGTTCTTCGGGACTTGTTGGGTCGCCATGTGTTCGTCTACCTGGATGACATCTTGATCTACTCCACTAATGCCAAGGATCATGAAAACCACGTCAGGCAAGTTCTACAAAGGCTTCTAGAGAACAAATTGTTTGTCAAGGCAGAGAAGTGCGTCTTCCACTCCGACACAGTTGAGTTCCTTGGGTTTATCCTGGAGAGGGGACAGATCAGGGCGGATCCCAAGAAGATTCTGGCGGTCACCGACTGGCCCACACCCACCTCACGCAAGCAACTCCAGCGCTTCTTGGGATTCGCCAATTTCTACCGTAGGTTCATCCGTTCCTATAGTCAAGTGGTCTCTCCCCTAACCAAGCTCACGTCCCCAGCGGTGCCATTCCGGTGGAGCCCCGAAGCTGAGACGGCCTTCACCAAGGTCAAGAGACTGTTCGCTTCCGCTCCCATCCTGGTACACCCCGACCCCACCTGCCAGTTTGTGGTCGAGACGGATGCTTCCGACACAGGGGTGGGAGCAGTGCTCTCTCAGGTGGCGGCCGCTGACAACCGACTACACCCCTGCGCCTTCTTCTCCAAGAAGCTGTCCCCGGCGGAGAGGAACTACGACGTTGGAAACCGTGAGCTGCTGGCAGTCAAACTGGCGCTGGAGGAGTGGAGACATTGGCTGGAGGGGGCCGAGAAGCCGTTCATCGTTTGGACCGACCACAAGAACCTGGCATACCTCCAGACAGCCAAAAGGCTGAATTCTCGACAGGCAAGATGGGCGCTGTTCTTCGGGAGGTTCAACTTCTCTCTCACCTACCGTCCAGGTTCGAAGAACGTTAAGCCCGATGCCCTGTCCCGTCAATTCAACACCTGTTCTGAGCGTGAGATCCCCGAAAACATCCTTCCTACCTCCTGCACCATCGGATCCGTCACATGGAAGATCGAGGCGGTGATCCAGAGGGCTCTACGGGAGGAGCCCGATCCCAGGTCCAACCCCGGATTACGCCTATACGTCCCCTCAGCCGCTCGGACACAGGTGCTGCAATGGGCCCATTCTTCCCTCCTTTCCTGCCATCCCGGCTTTACCCGCACCTTGGCGGTGCTGAAGCGGAGATTCTGGTGGAGTGCCATGATCCCCGACACCAGACGCTTCATCAAGGCCTGTACCACCTGTGCCAGAAGCAAGGCCTCCCACCAAGCCCCTGCTGGCTTACTCCAACCTCTGCCTGTGCCCAGCCGACCCTGGAGCCACATCGGCGTGGACTTTGTTACCGGACTTCCCCCTTCCGAAGGTAACACCACCATCCTCACTGTGGTGGACCGATTCAGCAAAGCGGCACACTTCATCCCCCTGGCTGGATTGCCCACCGCCCAAGAGACCGCAGAGGTTCTGGTGAGAGAAGTATTCCGCATTCACGGACTTCCCTCGGACATCGTTTCTGACCGCGGCCCCCAATTCATCTCCCAAGTTTGGAAGGCATTCTGCGTGGCCCTCGGGGCCACAGCTAGCCTCTCTTCGGGCTACCACCCTCAGTCCAATGGCCAAACGGAGAGGGCCAATCAGGACCTGGGGGCCGCTCTACGCTGCGTATCGGCAAAAAATCCAGCCGGCTGGAGCAAGATGCTAACCTGGGTGGAATACGCACACAACACCTTACCCTGCGCCGCCACCGGGAAATCTCCGTTTGAGGTCTCCTTGGGCTACCAACCTCCACTGTTTCCTGACCAGGAGGCCGAGATTGCTGTTCCCTCCCTCGCCATCCACATGAAACGGTGCTCCAAGGTTTGGAGGGATGCCAAGGCCGCGCTGCTAAGCACGGCAGATCGTAATCGGCGTTTTGCTGATCGCCACCGCACTCCAGCTCCGGCCTACAAACCAGGTGACTCCGTCTGGCTGTCCACTAAGGACATTCCCCTCCAAGCCACTTCCCACAAACTGCAACCCCGCTTTATTGGTCCCTTTAAAATCCACAAAATCATCAATCCTTCCTCTGTTAAACTGTCACTCCCTGCTTCCCTTAAGATTCACCCCACATTCCATGTTTCATGTATTAAGCCCGTATCCTCTCACCCCATATGTCCCCCGGATCCCCCACCACCTCCCCCCCGCATTATTGACAACCACCCCGCATTCACGGTTAAGAAACTCTTGAACATTCGTAAGAGGGGCCGTGGGGTGCAATACTTGGTTGACTGGGAGGGCTATGGCCCTGAGGAGCGTTCCTTGGTCGCTCCCAGTCTCATTCTGGACAAATCGCTTATCAGAGACTTCCATCGTGACCACCCTGATAAATTCCAAGGACCGCCAGGAGTCGGTCGTTAAGGGGGGGGTCCTGTCACGTTTCAGGTCTGTCTCACCATGTTTTATGTTGATTTATGTTTATTCATGTTGTCTTAGTCACGTAGTGTCTTATCATGTATTAGGTTAGTCTAGGTTTGTCATGTTGTTTAGTTTATTTCTTGTTACGATTTATTTTCTCGTCATGTCTAGTTATGTCTTGTTACGATTTATTTTCTTGTCATGTCTAGTTATGTTTTCGTACGATTATATTACCTGGTTATGTTGAGTGATTATCGTCTTAGTTCCGCTTTGTGTTATGTTTCGTTGTATGTTTATTGTTACGTTAACTGGTCGTGGTTATGCATACACTTTTACATGTTTTTCCGCAAACCTTGCGTTCCGCCTTTTCTCTCTCTCTCTCTCTCTCGTTCTGTCCTTCACTCCCCTAATGTTCTATTTGTCTATTTACTAAAACTACTAACGCTAGATCAGGATTGGGTAGAAACTAACAAGACTAATCATGTGTTCATGTTACCTTATGTTTCTCGTGCATGTCATTTACTAATTTACTAATGCTAGGGCAGGATAGGTTTATTACTAACGATTACTAATCTCCTTGTTAAACTTGTCATCCATCGCACCTGTTTTCCATTTCCTTGCTACGCTCTTACTAATTGTGTACACCTGTCTACACCTGCATTTATAGCCCAGTCGCGCAACTGTTCACTGCGAAATTGTCTGCCTCTGTCTTTTCACGCAACTCTTGAGCATTACTTACAGTTTGATTACACATTACGATCCACGCCTGTTTACTGACCATCGACTATTGATTTCTGTTTTGTGACCTTCGTTTTGTTTCTCGACTACGTCCCCGCCTACCGTTTTTGTACTTTTGCCCCGCTGATTGTTTCATGGTTTCGACTCCCGCTTCGCCCACGACTACGCCTCTGCCTGCCGTCCGCCTGTTCATCTGCCCCGCTGACTGCTCTCCTGCTACCGGACCTCCCTGCACGCCTACCGACTACGAGATTGCCTCTTCCCTCGGCACCGTGCTTTTTGTTTGTTTTGTATTTGTTTGGCTGGATCTTCGTGTATGGACTTTGCTTGTATTGACTACGCTCCTGGGACTCGTCCCGAATAAAGCCCTAACGGGACTTTATTTTACTATTGTTTCTGAGTCGTGCATTTTGGGTCCAACCCCCACGCACCCGTCTCAAATGAATCAGGATTACCCTAATGAATCATCTTAATATTGAATCCAGTTGTGTTTTTATTTGATATGAATAATTATATGGGTTATTAAAATAATTTTGCCACTCTAAATGAAAATAAAATATGAATGAATGGAACAAGCTTGTTTGGTGCTTTTATTATTCCATTTATTCATATTTTATTTTGATTTAGAGATTGTAGATCACTCGTGGAGAAACTGACATCCAAAAACTTTGGTGAATTGATTATTTGTGTACATGCATTTCCGAAGGATTAACGGCCAATTTCATTCGGCTCACATTTGATAAACGAGGCCCATTGAGTCAACCAGACCATGCTCACTAAAGTCAAAAAAGCAGACCAAAGAATGAACATGGCCACCTAAAATGATCATCCAAGGGAAGCGTTATGCTCTCGCTGGTCATCAAAACAGAATTGAGATCACTGATCAGGATTCCAGCACATAAGGAATCCTTATTTATCCCACAGCGCATAGGCTAATTGGGATGATTCACAGGAGGATTTCCCGTGATCCTCTGCTTTATTCGGAGGAGTGTTTTAAGAGTTTGTCAGAGGACAGGTTCCTGTGCACCAGTCTCTCTGTTTGTGTCCCGGGGTGTGTGTGTGTGTGTGTGTGTGTGTGTGTATGTGTCCCGGGGTGTGTGTGTGTGTGTATGTGTCCCGGGGTGTGTGTGTGTGCATGTGTGTGTGTATGTGTCCCGGGGTGTGTGTGTGTGCATGTGTGTGTGTATGTGTCTCGGGGTGTGTGTGTGTGTATGTGTGTGTATGTGTCCCGGGGTGTGTGTGAGTGTGTGTGTATGTGTGTGTGTATGTGTCCTGGGGTGTGTGAGTGTGTGTGTATGTGTGTGTGTATGTGTCCCGGGGTATGTGTGTGTGTGTGCATTTTACTGAGCATTCCTCATCATGCTGTGTTACGCTGTGAACGGAGACAATCCCTGGCTGTCACCATTCATGTCAATTTCAGTTTTGAGCTCACAGCAACACTTTAGCCAGAGGGTAGTCCCTCTCCCCCCCCAGCACCACACATCTCTGTGGGAGCCTGAGAATAGGCCATTCGCTCCAGCTCGCAGGGTGCTCACACACACACACGCACACACACACACACACACACACACACACACACACAGACCCTGGGACACACCCTAGCCTGCGAGTCTGCGATGATGTATCGCCACATTCTTGCCCTGCAGCCTCCTCTCTGACACCGGGCTGGGGGCTCTGGCCTCCCATCTGGCCCTGCGGTCCAGGGCCTGTTCTCAGCCAGGTGGAAGCCGTCTACCCCGGGAACAAAGTGGAGGAACCGCCCCCGCCCGGCACGCTGGCAGCGCCCAGCTGGAGATCAGCGAGGACGGGCTGTTGAAGAGGGTCGGAGGAAGGGAGCAGGTTTCACCTTGAGGAGCAGATTGCAGAACGAGAAACCTGACAAGCTCCTGGAGCCACCGGGAGGAAGTCTAAAAGAATCCGGAGGTCAATGCCAAAACGCTCGATGCCACAGGAAGCGCAGATATAAATACACGGATCAAACCGACAACTGCTCCCGCCTAAAACAAAAAGTGCATTTCAGCTGATTACACAAAGGAGTCGGTCACGAGGGCACCAGCCTCCCCATGGACTCACCATAACAAAACGAGGGTTAGACAAAAACAAACATTTTTGAATGGCTATGAAGCACAACTGATATCTTTTAGCTGTTCAGTCGTCCTAATAAAAACAGGCCGATCGATTTTAAGAATGAAAGAAGCCCCTCCGTCAGATTAATTCTCCACTCCAAGTTCATTGTCCAGGTTCGTTTTTTTTTTGACTTGACAAAGGGTCTCTGCCAGAGATCTGTCCGACAGGCAGAATGGCAGCCGTCCCCAGAAAGAATGTAGTCTGCCCCAACGCCTCTTCCCATGTCCTCCTGCAACCTGAGACCCCCTGAAGCGCTCCAGTGACTCACCCCCCCCCCCCCCACCCCCACACCCCCACCCCCACGCCAGAAGTGGAAGCTGCCACTTCAATCACTTCTGGGTCAAAGGTTAAATGGGTCAAATACCTCACCCACCCCGCTGACCCCCAGCTGCAGCCCCCCCCCCAGAGGGACATGGATCAGCTCTTCTTCCCAACCACAGGTTTCACATGATGGCACAACCAGATAAGGATGGCTTGTCTCCAAATGTACGTCCGATCCCAGGGGCAGATATGTGTCTGGATTTCGGTGTTCAAACAATGAATTCAGTTACATTTTATTTGTTATTTTTTACACAAGACTGTCACAAAGACGCTTTAGAGAGTAGCAGAAGAACAAACGCCAGACATGAACCCCCAAAATAGCAAGCTCCCTAGGGGGGAGAAAAACCCTCAAACAGTGCTGAGAAAAAACTCCCCAATGGGGAGAAATCTCAAAGTGTAAGTAAGGTATGCTCAAATTATTTTGGTGATCCATTATTTCACTGCATTTTTTCCAGAAGGATTGTTGTTTGCGACCTTGATCTGACTGATCTGATGTGTGGGACCGCAGTTTCCTCCCCAGTTTACTCACTGCCATGAAGGAGCGCGTCACAGCGTCAGGCGTCACACACACTCTGCTGTCCAGAAAACGCTCACATTTCTTAAACGGGCGAGTATTGCTCCTCGTTCGGGCCTGCTAACAGGCTAAGCCAAGTCAAGAACATGTTTTAACAAGGATGTTTTTACAAGTGCTGTGACAAAAAGGGAACAGGTAAAGCATTTGGCGATTAAATTTAATGAACGGCGGATAGATTTCAATCTATTCTCGGCATTAGTGCTGAAAGGTCAGCCCTCACTTTCAGGAGTTTCATGGCTTAAGCGGCTTTATATAAATCCAGACTAAATACTTATTATTTGAGGAAGTATTAGCAGGGAGGTGATTATAATGTGCAGTGATCTGTTTGTGATTAGGATTAGAGCGGGAATGAGCGCGGGGAACCTCAATGGATGTCCGAGTTGTCACTCATCACGGAAACACGCTGTGTTTGAGGCACTATGCCAAGGAGCTGATAAGATTACATTTAAAGGACTAACTGGCTCACTCAAGATGTGTCAATAGTACACGGTACAGCAATTACAGATTTAATGTCTATGCTGAGCATTACATTTAGTTTTTTTATATTGCCTGGAAAAGGTTGAAAGTATTTGACATACTGCACCAAACAAAGTTGAAGAATAGTCCAGATCAATAAGAGTTATACTTATGTATGTATATTAATATAGATTTATGCTGAGTTTATGTCCTATATGCCAAGGGGCTTTAAAGGTTCTCAAGGCACAACTCATTTCAAAAAGCATGAGGAAACATCTTTATGGAGAGACGACTTTACAGGCCTTAAATCGTTGACATGGCATGAGCATCATTGTTTGTCTTGGAATGAGGACAACAGGAAAAAACAACAACACTCGGAAACAAGAAACAATCGCACGTTTGTCTGAAGCTGTCACCCTGGGTCTCCAGCCCCTTCCAAAGCAAAGGTCAGTATTTTAAGCCTGGGTCATACGCTTTATATCCTTTCCAAAATGCTGCTGGCCAAGTGGTTGCAATTTGCCCGCGTGACTGAATTTACGCGAGTCAAAGTGCTTTGACACGGGTCACTCACGCCTCGGTCCACAGCGTGGCACAGCCGGACTGACAGCAGTGGAGTGGAGTCACCATGAACGCACATCTTGGGCGGCAGGGCGGTGAGCTCGCATGCTTCAAAAATCAAAAACACACACCCACACACACACACTCACATGCTCACACACACACACACACACACACAAACACACACACACACACAAAAACACACACACACACACGCACACACACAAGCACACACACTCACACACACACACACACACACACGCACACGCACACGCACATGCACACACACACTCACACACACACAAACACACACACACACACACAAGCACACACACACATGCACACACACACACGCACGCACGCACGCACACACACACTCACACACACACACGCACACACACACACACACACACGTACACACACGCACGCACACACACTCACACACACACACACACACACACACACTCACGCACACACACGCGCACACACACACACACACACACACTCACGCACACACACGCACACACACACACACACCCGGGGAGTTGGGGAGAGACAGTCTCTGTGAAGATACGGTTGAAAGATTATCGCTCTTTACTACCTGCAAAGCCCCAACCGGCACTCCCAGCATGCCTCGCTCAGAGGCCAGACCAGGTGATCAAAGCGAAGGCCGGGACTCTGCAGGCGGGCTAATCGGAGTGTTTTCATAACAATGTCAGCGTGTCCCGGGAACAACTGACCCGAGCGGCCCTGAGATCGAACGCCCCGGAGCAGAGGAGAGAGAAAGAGCGCCGCACGCTAACTCCCTCACGTAACCGTGGAGGTTACGAGAGGGACCGGGTTATCTGCTGGCGTAGAGGGCCTCTCAGTGCCTCTCAGGTGCCTGTGAGCCAGGTGTGAGGGCAGCTCAGGTACCGCCGCCAGATACGGCCACCAGTTTCAGCGAAACACAACACCTAATCTTAACTTCACGAAGGGAGTCGCATCACGCTGGGCCTCGGACATCTTCAGCCTTGACACGGCTCTGCTTCCCGCCGTCTGCTCGCGAGCGCTTTCCGGAACGTTCCGCACCCGAAAAGGACCGCGACTGTGAGATGGTTCCGTTATCCGCGTGTTTGTTTACTCCCTGTGCTTTCCCTCTTTCTGCGCACCCAGCAGGTTCAGGGCGGGCATTTTGTGCCTGTGATCTGGAGTGCGGTTGCTTCAGTGGAACCGTCAAGTTTAGGAAATTGAGAGCGATATGGAAGGCGCCGTAAAAAAAAACTAAGCTAGAAAAACACGCTTTTTACCTCTCGCCTCCTTCGTCTTTTGTTCCCCTCAGTAGTCGGCGTGATGCGTGGGTGATGTCAGCTCTCAAAGGAGACGCTCCGTACCTGCTGTTTGACACAAATGCACCCCTAATGATCCTGCTTTCCTGCCCGTTTCATCTGAGAGACGACGTGAAACAGCTTCTCTTTGTGGCTGCGTATTTCTGGGTAGGATTCTTTTTTTCCGAATTCTTCATGTTGTTCACCTTGACCTGGTTGTCGCGTCAGTTGCCGATTTGCCGACTTTTTGTCACAATGAGGGATAAACACATACACAAGCACACACACACATACACAAACACACACACAAGCACACACACACACACAAGCAAACACACACGCACACGCATACACATACACACACACAAGCACACTCACCCATATACATACACACACACAAGCATGCACACGCATACACATACACACACATGCACAAGCACGCGCACGCATACACATACACAAACACACACGCAATCATACACACCCATACACACACACACACACAAGCACACACATCCATATACATACACACACAAGCACGCACACACATACACATACACACACACAAGCACACACACCCATATACACACACACACACACAAACACACACACACACGGCAGGAATACAGCAGCCTAAATATGGGCTAAATATTTCATGAACACGAGCAGGTTTCAGGCAGACGGGAATGTGTTTCTCTGTTGCCTAGACACTTAAAATGAACCTGTATCACTTAGAAGGCCCTGCTCTACAATAACAGTTCAGGTTGACAAAGGCATTATTCTCTCATTCACGCATCATTGCATTTCCGACCCCAGCATTCACAGATCAAAGACCTTCGAAGGGCTCATCACGTTTCAACTCACTTCCAAGGGACAGCTGAGAAGTCTGATCTGCTAGTTGACAAGCCCCGAGTCTTTCGAGGTGTGCACCCATGAACACCTTGCCAAAAAAGAACATGGCCCGTCAACACGTCCGACAAACAGCTTAATGGTTACAGTGAAAATTTGCCAAAATAATGATGACTCAGACCAAGGAACTCTCCAGAAACAGGCCCGGATACACAAGCTGTGCAGCTCACAGACAAACTCACTTGATCAGATAGCATTGCTTGTATTCTAATTATATCCAAGTATATCAAATGCTTTAATTGAACTTTGCTATTCAATTAACTTAACTTATTCCAACTCATGAAATAAGAATATACTATATGGGTCAATGTATCATTACAATTTCAGAGGGCATACATTTAAAAAGTAAAAAAATATCCTACCTTTTAATTTGTCAGTATAAGTGTGTCCATAGTCGGCAAGAGTAACCATTTTTGGAATTGTTGGATTTTTGCTACACTGATACCTTTTTAACCCACTATAGAGTGGCACAGTGGACTCATTCCAATCCCTTATTTTTCTTCTCTCTTTCCTTTTCTCTTCTCCTTTTCTTGTCCCTGGTTCCGCCCGTCGGGAAAAGATGTGAGAAAAAGAAGTAGAGACTGGGAAGTCGATAAAACGGCTGAAAGGTGAAAGATAATAATAATGGAAAGGCCT
Source organism: Conger conger (assembly GCF_963514075.1). Classification (NCBI taxonomy): domain Eukaryota; kingdom Metazoa; phylum Chordata; class Actinopteri; order Anguilliformes; family Congridae; genus Conger; species Conger conger. Next base: position 49,242,878 of record NC_083765.1, on the reverse strand, counting down.
TGCTCCTTCAAACGTCAGTTTGCAGCCACTGCCGATGAGCGGCAGTTGGGGAGAGGTGGATCCTCTGGTCATTCATACGTCAGGTTTTCTGGAAATACACTCCCGCAAAGGATGCGCTGCTCAGAGGAAAGATGGGCAGCTCCAAACTTCTACTTCTCGCTCCTAGACGGACGATTTCATGGGTTGTGTCCTTAAAGATGACGGAGCTATTCCGGGTCAGGAGTGAAAGGGAGAAAGAGGAGAAAAATAAACGATTGGAATGAGCGCAGTGTCTTTTTCATCGACCATTTCCTCCGCCATGGATTCCCTTGGCAGATCTCCAGTGCTTTTTTGCCCCAGGAGGGATTTCAATTTCTGCTGAAAATAACGTCTGTAGAAACCAAACTCACTTCTGGGTTTTAGAACTACAAACCTTGGCACTCATTTGCTAAATTAATTCCACAGTTATAAGTGAAAGGACTGGGAAAGGTAGAGACAGTGGGATCCAGGAATATGTCAGACAGCTGAGCACTTGCCAAGGAAGTGATGTCTCAATTTACCACCGCAATTATAACACTTCTTCTCTAAACCAGATTGTTTGCAATGTCCAGTCAAAAGCATTTGGCATCATCATTACGCATTGAGCATGAGAACCCAGTCTGAAAATAAGATTTAACACAAACCCAATTTTAGTTTTAGAGCACAAATATATTATTAATTGCGGATTTTGTATGTGAGAACATTTTGAAGAGGTATATATGCTGTCATTTATCAAAAAGAGCATAACTTCACCACCTGTGTTCAGCCTGGCGACATGACATTTACTCAGGGAGATTATAATTTCAAATGAGCTTTTAAACATCCCCGGGCAGGGGATGAGTGGATCAATAAAAACAGACTTGAAATAATCGATTGGAGATCGATGGCCTTGACTGGGCCACAGCTCGAGAGAGGGAATCAATGCGGCGTGTTAAGTGCTGGGGATGCCTCCTCGTTAATAAACCGGAGCCCAAACAGATGACATCTCCCCTTTACTGAAGCGACTCACGGGGGGCAACCAGGCCGTTTACCACCGGACATATCTGCCCCCAAAACAGCCCCCACCTCCCAAGCCTGAGCCAACGATCACAGAGCGATGGATCAGGGCACGGATACCAGTGGGTCCAGCCTGAAAGAACATGAGAACACCCTACTGCAGCCTGGCTTACAAATGCCCCACAGGGGATTCTGGGAGGTGAAGAGCCTCCACCCCGCCTGTCAGGACACGCCAGGCCAGAGAGGATGCTGGGACAGTTGAGCCGGGAGGGACAACGGACCAAAGCCCCGTCCCCTGCATTCATCCTGAACGTGTTTGTGCTCTAGTGAAGGTAACAGCGTCCCACGCCGCACAGGAACCCTGCCACCTGGAGTAAGAGATGCCAAAACGGCCTGCCGTCTACCTTCAGGTCAAATACATAATCGCCTTGGATTTAAATACTTTTCTGTGCTCAATTGATCATGCCTGATGCAATTGCGCTAGCCAAGCGCACCTACAGGTGGGGCTTACACGTTTTGAGAGTATTTCATGGGTTCTGATACACCAGACACGCTCAGTGAAGCGTAGAGAAGTATTTGAATGGAAAACGATGCCGTATCTGAGCCCAGTCTGGCACGCAGGGTGCGAAAGCAATGGTCTCTGCGGGCTCTGTCACCGGTGGAAACGTGCGAGTGACTTACATATTATATGATTATTATATAATATTACTTTATCATTATCGTCCTCCCAGGCAGTGTTTGCCTTGGATCACACACCCTGTGAGTTATATAGGGCCGGTGCTGGAGGTGAAAGCAGGCCATACGTAAGACAGGCTGCGGGGAGAACAATGCCAGAGAGCAGCCTCAGTATGAAGCCGGGGGAGCTCCAGTACGAACTGCTGTTTGGCTGCTTCAGTTTCATTCACCACCCCCCCATCCCTAAAGACGATGAAGAGCACCAGAAAAGAGGCTTCCAAAAGGAACCATTTCATTCCATAGAGCCCTCACCAGCTCCAGGGTTCTCTGTCAGGCAAAATCATTCTTTCTCTGAGAGATTTCATGCTTCACAAGATAGGTTCCACAAAGAACTACTCTATGGCAGCAATCATCAGATCTAGACCTCAATCCGGCCCTGGTTTTCTTTTCTCCCAGGTAAATTAGCTGAAGAATTAGTGATACTGATTGGCCAGACTGTCTTCACACCTGACTCCCAGGTAAAGGGAGGGTGGAAAAGCAGCAGTTCACAGACCTTGAGGACCGTGATTTGATGATCCCTGCTCTATGGCCACAAGCCAAATAAAAAAACATCCTGAGAGTGTACGTGGAAATCAACTTAATAAGTGAACTGGCCAGCGAGGGGTTCCTCCAGAGAGCCCGTCCGTGTCCATCCTGTGAAGCAGATAGCCCGTCTTCCTGTGGCTGGAATCTGAGATACCCTATTATAAAATAGACCCTATTACTGATATGGATTATTACTTTTAATTATTGGGCTGCTACACACCTTACCTTGGAGCTTCTGAAAGAAATATGTGCGTTAAGAACACATGTCCCTTCCTTACCTTCGATCCAATGCACTTAGCCATTCCAAGCAATGCAATCAAACATGAAACGCAATTTAATCATACAGACAGATTCAGTTAAGCTTATAGCGGCCATAGGCCTCAACCTTGCTTATGAGGACTGAAGATACAGGAAACTGGAAGAGGCATGGCCTAAACATTTGGTGGGAGCAGAAGGCTGTTTAAAAGGCGACTGAGTTCCTGTCCAAATATCGATGGTTTTACGTCAATTCAATTGTCCCCATTGATTTAAAAAATGAACAGTATTTTCAATACAAAGTAATTAACTAATGCAAAAATGCATTTTGCCTCTAGAATTTGTGGATTGTGAAATGAAGAGGGCAACAAATATTGATGTCGGAACATATTTTTCAGAGTAAAAGCCATTTAATTTTGCGACTTAATATTTTATCTGAGTGGGATAGGGGTGAAAGGGGCAAAATAATAAAGAGTGAAAGCTATTTCAACAACTATCCATAGAATTTAATATCAGAAATATCCCACACAACAAATGTATGAATAGGTATCTAGTCCCTACCATGAATCTGATGTTGAAAATAAATAGTTTCTGCTGATGTTACACAGAGTTACACGGTAAGCATTACAATGACGTTGCTCTTTTCTGTGACACAAAGCTTGAACCACTTGACATGAATTTGGAAAGCTACTTCCTCATTGCTTCATAACACAAAGGCTCCAACTTTCACCTAATAAAGTTTTATTTGTGGTATTAAATCAAGCATACAATTTATGCTATGCAATTTACTGGTGTTGGAATTGAGCTGAATTTAGAATTCGACAACCCAAAAACTTTTAACATGAAAAGGAAGGTGTGGTCTTGATCACGGGTGAAAAACAAATTTTCCTTGGTCGGAGAAGCTGATGATGTCTTCGGATGTATCTCAGAAATTAATCTAATCTAATTGAGCTTTTTTCACTTTATTCAGTTGTATATGTCCTGAATGTGATTGAGCATTTGCTTTTGTTTGTATTGATAGCTGCTGTAAGTGCATTTCACTGAATTACAGTAATTCTGTCAGACAGAAATAAACAAAGCACTGGGACACACAGACGCTAACACACAGATGCACACACACATGCGCAAGCACACTCACACACACACGCAAATACAAATGCACACATACACACCCACACATACACACACACATGCACAAGCACACTCACACGGTCACACACACGCGCAAATATAAATGCACACATACACACCCACACATACACACACACACACCCCAGCAACACATTCAGGATTAAATGCAAAAAAATCCTGAACGTGGCTTCCAACATCTAATGAAAAAATAGTTCTCACACACTTTTTCTTTTAAATTCCTGGCCTTGCGTCACACCAGCAGCTGTGGAGAGATATAAGGTTACATGTCATTTTGAATACTTAGTTATCGCACATGTTTTGGGTCTGACATTTTGTGCGTGCAGCATTAAGTTACCATTGTGGATTTCAGGCATTGTGTGTCCGCAGAAAATACATCCGCCAATAACCCCTTTCTGGACTGCAACAATGCGTTTATACAGGTTGGGTTATATGTGTTTTGTCATTGCCGCGGAGGACGATACAATGGCACATTTCATAGCGATGCTGTCTCTTTACCTCCAGCAGACACGGTGGAGATTGATAACCCTAATTAAAAGACGGGTTGCTTCTCATGAATGGTGGCAGGTTTACTTTACAGGAACTGCGACGCTGCCTTTTGTGGGACGTAATTACAGCGCGATTCTGGTGGAGCCCCTAGAGCAATGGAGGTGACAGATAGACTCGCTGGAGTAACCCAAGTCACCTTTTAATAGAATGTCTTTGCCCCGCTCTGTAACCCTGGAACACTAATTTTACCCGCAAGGCAAGGCAAGGCAAGGCAAGGCAAGGCAAGGCAAGTCAATCTTGTGCTTGTTTTTTTTTTTTTTTTGCAGGCGGACAATAAAAATACTTTGAAATCCAGTGGCGACGAACACCGAACAAAAGGACGAGGGATCTCTTTTACCCGCCTGCCATCTTCCGGCTCGGCTCACAAAGCGCGCCGAGGTCCCGGGACAATGGCGGCCCAGCCAGCAGACCAGGGACAGGTAACACACCTGTCTGTCCACGGGTGAGACCAGGGACAGGTAACACACCTGCCTAGCCACGGGAGAGACCAGGGACAGGTAACAGGTAACCAGTCAGTGACGGGGGGGTCCGCCCGAGGCACGACATCACGAAGCGAAGTATGCGTCGGCCATTTTGAAGAACACGCTAATCTGCTGTTTATTATGTGCGTGAGTAACTTGACCACAGTAATTATATGGAGATTTAGGCATGCTGAGGCCACTGGCGGCCAGTGTCACATGTGGCATACCATGTGTCCCAGAAACATATGGGGCATTATAAGTGCGAAAGACCCTGATACCACATCAGGTCCCGCGGACCCTGCCAATGAAATGAGACTGCGAGCGGCTTAAAGAGAGGGGTGGAGCTTTTTCCGACACTGCGTGACAGAAATGTCGGGGTAAGCCTCTCCAGATATGTCATGGCTAGGGTCCTGTCACTCGCCAGAGTGCGGGAGAGGAGATAACACCGGCATGAAAGGCCCATATTCACATACGCCTTGCCCTGCCTCTCTGAGCTTGATTTGGGTGCGCGTTCATGCCCAAAAGGGCTTACACCTGCCCCGCCATCACTGCTCGCAGACCTTAACACCGTACATAACCTGAGGGGGCTGGCCTAAAAATGCTGATCGACCCCGTCGGAGATCCAGGAGAATCTGCAGGGTGTAATTATGAGGCTGTTTCCAGACTGTTTCCAAGTGAAGCTGATATCATTACAGTATACCATGGACTCTGAAATTAGCTCTAGAAATGTGCACAATGGCTATGTCGCCTTGAGGTGAAATTGGGGACCTGACTACGTTGGTTCCAGAGACCCAATATGCAAGATTCAGCAGCAATGTCCCAGGCTACATCACACAAGAGCAAGCCCTCTGTCTCTCATTAGTATGGCTGCATTACTTGAACAATTGCTGGAAGATTAGGGCATCTCCAAATAGTTAAAATTTCGAAGTGAGTGGAAACTGTCACTGGCTTGAGTCAGAACCGCGCCTTGAGTCAGTCGAGTTGGGTCATTTAGTGCACCGTCTGACCTGCAATCTCCCATCAAATAAAAAAATAAAAACCATGCAACAGGCTCTTTCTCCTGCACTGAAACTAAACAACAGTTGGAAACATGGCACCCCCCAGCCCAGCCCCTGGCCCTTGCCCGCTCATTGGGGCAGGCGTCTCCCAGCGCAGTCGTGTGCATTTATAGACTCGTTTGTGTTGCTCACCAGCCCATTGTGGCACATTTTCTGGCCACGTACGCAGACCCAGGGTGCCGTCTGTCAACAAACGTTTTTTGATGCTTTGGCTCACCGCCACCTCTCGATGGCGCTGATAAGATTGCGCGGCGGTTCCCTTTGTACGTTCGGTCAAACATGGGACTGATCCTGAGTCCTGGAGCAGTGTCAACACGCACGCATTGTGAGGGCCCTGTCCAAGTCAACACACCTGGCCCCTTCTGAGCTTCAAGGAACCCTTGGGCAGATACATCAGCCAAAGCAATGTGTACCAGGGGGGTGGCACACAAAACCAGCGGGGTGACAACAGCAGATTTGTCAACCCTGCAAAGGCACATGTGGGGGAGCCTGGGACGTCCCTTGATCAATACGTCTGTAACAGAACAACAGGTGAGGCTGTTTCGCTGCAGCTGGAGAAAGGAGTCTTAAAACAATGCTTTAGTTGAAGAACTAGTAATGCATTGCCCTTAACTTTCATTTCTACTCCCATGCCAGCTCATTTTTTCTGTTCATTTTGCAATACAATTCAAGCCACCAAAGAAACTAAATAAATTAAATTCAATTCAATTAAATGTTTGCCTACACACACTGCTCACAAACACCAGAGAAGGCATTGCATTGCAGTTGTCAAGGCAAGCACCCCGTCCTTGTCATTGCAGGGGGAACACGCGGCTGTGAGTGACCCTGATTGCTCAGAATGATGGCCAGGGATTTTTAGGGAGGTCTAGGCTGTACCCTTACCACTACTCCCTCCCTCCACACCCCATGGGACAGGCCCACAACACAATGACCACACAGCCCAATGCATTCCACCCCAAATACACTCAACGTGAGACTGCATCATCAACCTGGATCAACACCCCCAAAAATAAACAATCTGCCCGTGTGCTTCCTCTGTCTGACGGGAAGGAGAAGCTGAGAGTGATTCTGCTGCCCCTTATCAGCGACAGCGATCAGATTTACATATTCAAGGCCCTTTCAGTGGATAAGAGAGCCTTTGATTAATGCGCTGAGATGCACTGATATCTGCAGACTGTTTGATCGATGTCTTGCACGGGGGGTGAAAGAGAGACAGCAGCTTTCAGAGAGTGCGCTACAAGGCACTGCGGCAGGCTGTGATTAATGCCGGAAAGAGGCTGGGGTCAGAGTTTTACCGGCCCTCAGGAGAGGTTGCCGTCATGGCCATCAGTCAGCGGACACAGCCAGGCACAGGGCCTGGGGCCAGCACTGAGGTACTGAGGCACTGAGGCAGGTCACAAAATGGCCGCTGCTCAGGAGATGCCCCTGTGCGGACACGGAGGGGACCTGTGGTTATGGCCGGGCGTGAGGCGTCCGGGCCTGCCCGTATCCCCCGTAAACCTCCATACGGGGCATTCACAGAGTAACAGCTGCACTCTACTGCAGGCACAAACACGGCATTATCAGCAGTAGTAACCATGTCGTAGCGGTGATATAAGTTGTAATAGTTGTGGTAGTAGTAATTAGTGGTTGCCGTGGCGGAAGCAGTAATCGACTACAACAACAGTAGTAGCGCTAGCATTAGCAACTGTATATACCCAATAGCAGTGGTGGTAGTAATAGTCGTACCTAACTGTATTATTTACAGAAGGAACAGTACTCGTTATAATAGCCACAGCATTTGTGGATAGTGTTATTCCCTTGAACATTCACAGCTCACAGTTTCCGGGGGTTATTTCCGGGGGTTATTTGCGGGGGTTATTTCCAGAGGTGGCGTAGGTCTGTCCCTCCTCAAGGGACCCGTAATATATGAACATCATTTTAAGCACCACCCGCTGAACGCACGCGGGAGGAAACCCGGGCTCTCAGTGGCAAACAGAGAGCTCCACAGGGGATCCCTTTCAAAAGCACACACGAACGCACTCTTTTCCTCAGCCCCCTGTCTGCGTGCCGTAAACATTTTATTAATCATCGTTTAATTAGTTTAATCACAGAAAGCCCAATCTTCCTGCACGTCATCCCAGCTGCCGTTTATATACAGATGCCACAGATGTGGGTCTTTAGGCAAGTTGCTGTGTGGAATTTATCTGAAATTATCTCAATCGCCATTTTATTGTTGTTGTTGTTTTTTATTATTTAACCCTTGTGTTCTGTTTACGTATTAGCACATGTGAAGCAGTTAGCCTGGGTAGAAATCTGGATTTTAAACCAATACAGAAATAAAATATTTATAAAAAATATACCATGTACTGTATTACCTATATACTGTATTACATTGATCTCAATTCCAAACAATGTACACAATATATGCTGCTTATGCGTTATATGTTAATACACATTAATGGTCGCCTGCTAGTTAACATTTAACAAGGAACGTGTAATTAATATTTTGTGATAAAGATGTCAAATTACAAAAAGAGATGGGGGGCATAAATCATATTTATCCCAGAAAATAAAATCTAACAAGCAGTAGATTATTGATATTTATTGTTTTGAACTGACATTCTCAATTATTTTTTATCTTTATCTCATTACACCAAGTAGGAAAAAAGGCATACAGAACGTACAGACTATAAAAAACTAAAAGAAACACTAAAGCAAGAACCACATTTGCACTGCTATAGTGGCTGGTTATGAAATACAAGTGTTATTCCTTGTTTACTGAGTTTGAAACTGGTCAGTTTGACGCAAATCAAAGAGGAGAGTTAAAGGAGAATGAACGATACATTTCTGATATTCGCTCACTCCCAAAGACTTTTAATGAGCAAGCTGATGCAATATTATGCCATATACACAATTTCTGCAAAGTCCCCCCCCCCCCCCCCCATCTTTCAAAACATACAGGATCCATGATAGATAACGCATGGGACTGGCAACAGTACCCTGATGATGCTATCAAACATCGCTACTGATGCTTCTGTCTAGATCTCAGCAGCCGAACCATTAGCTACAGGTTTAAAGACTGAGAGATGTACAAATAAAATTACAGTATTACAGTTTTTTACAATCGTTTTCACACAAAATTCTGATCATTGTGGAAGGAAATATGCTGCATTTTGGCAGAAAAATGAAACTATATGCTTGAAATACGTAAGACAGATCATTCTGATTTTAGCAGAAAGTTTATTCTTTTTTTTTTGTTTGCAGCCTTGTTACCATCTATACAAAAGTGATCATCCTTGCATTGAAATGTGCATGCATATAGGGTAAATATAGATGTAGTTGTCACTGAATAGATTTTTCCACTATTACTGCTGTATATGTACTGTTGAAACATCTGGCTGTCATTTCAGTGAACAACCTACCCAGGTGTTTGTTGTTTGTGCCCCGTTACCACATATACAAAAGGGGCCACCTTTGGATTGGCATTTGCATTCTTTAGCCTTGGTGGGGAAAATGGATGCAGCCAGAGGTAGAGGAAGAAGACATCGCGGAAGAGCAAGAACAGTTGTGTCTGATGAAATCAGAGCCACAGTCATTGGTAAATCATGGTCTGTCCCTGAGGGAAGCAGGTTGAGGGTTCAACCAAACTTGCCTAGATCCACAGTGGCTTCAATAGTGAGGATTTTCAGGCAAACCAACAGGTACTATACAGTATTTGCAGCATTCTGACTGAAGGAGTTCAATTGATGTGTATATTACAGCAGTACTGTGATTTGAAAAGTCTCCAGAAAAAGCAGATGTATCAGTGCACATTTGTCTTTCACTCACTACAGGACCCAGCGGTTACCTCACACAGTCACACAGGGGGCAGGGGAAGAATGTTTATGCCTCAACAGGAGGATACAATAGTCGGGATGGTCATTGTCAACAACAGCATCAGGCTAAGAGAAATATGCAACAACATAATCGCAGACAACAACATATTTCCAAACACTGACAGTGTAAGCACTACAACCATTTCAAGAGTGCTACAGAAACATCAGATCAGGATGAAACGGTTGTACACTGTCCCCTTTGACAGGAACTCTGAGGCTGTCAAGGTACTCAGATACCAATATATGTGAAGGTGTAGGACCACCACCCACATGAAAAGTCACTTTCAGATGCAATGCCGGCTGGGTGTATGGACATAACAGTGGAACACATCCAGGGCTGGAAAAGCCACACAAAGAGATGTTTTCCACGATGTATAGAAAGAGATAACATTTGGAGTGATGTTGATGAAAATCTATGGCCAAATGCAGAGGACAGGATGGATGGGCCAGGCCAACAGTAGAATTCTGATACTGATAGGCAGACAATATATGTGCGAATTACTGTATATAGTGAAAATATTGCTTTTTGGTATGTATTTGTTATTGATTGTAATGTATTTTGAGTAATTGATTGTATTGTATTTTTCTTTTCTGAATTACAGTATATTGCACTATGAGAACAAATGTCAAAATACTGTAAACCCTCTGAAGAATACTGTTGCTTTTGTGATTTGTTTCTTTATCATATATTGTTTTACATTACACAGTAAAAATTGTTATTCTGGGTTTCCAATATAGTAAAACATTCATTCATTTACAGTTTACTGTAAATTTACCACACTTAGTCATGACATCTATTGTGAGAGGCAAACTAACAGATCAGAAGTTTCTTTAGCTGCTTGGCTTGAAATATTTGTGGATGCAAAAATAGAGGAAAGGGAAACACATAATATATGTATTTAGCAATGCTCCAAGTTGTTTGTGTTTTGTAGTTCATTGAACATTGAGTGAAAAAGTAGTCTTATGGGAGAAAGCATGTGCTATAGTTATGGCAGCATGAGTCACTTTTGGGTGAAATATTAAGTGTTTTGGTGGTTGAAGTGCCTTTTGCACCAAAGGTTAACTGATTTGCTCAGGTGTGTGTTTCAAAAGCACACTGTGTGAAGAGTTTTGAAAAAGTGGACATGGTATTGAGACAAGTGTGAAAACGATTGTAAAAAACTGTAAATGGTGCCGCACACATTAGGAGAGTAGAGACACACAACCAAGCAGTACAGTACATTTTACATTTACATTTTAGTCATTTGCCAGACACTTTTAATCCAAGGCGACTTACAAGTACATAGGTTCTTCCACAGGCTGAAGCATTACATCCAAAACTAGTAAAATTTGCATGAAGGGCTGTGCCCCTCTCTTTTTCATCTGAAAGCAAAGCTGGACCTACAGCTGTGGCAGTAGACTTAAGAGCGCCCTGGGTAACAGGGTGCCACCAAAAGTTTAACAAGACTGGAGTCTTACTCGACGTCCCATTGACTTTTAATGGTCACTTTCATCACAGACTATATAAGGCAAATCTCTACATTCTTTGCAAGAATTGGATGGTGCAAATGGATACGCATGTGAGATTGTTAACAGCCATAAGTGATTTGAAGTGAAAAAAAGTGTTAACTGCACGTTTGAAATTTGAGCTAGGCTTTTAAAGATTGAGCGCAGAGAATGAATAGTCAATGAAAAGCCACCCTTTAGATTGACAGAAGCATTCTAGAATCATGAAAATGGAAAATTGTTGCTATGATACAGAGGTTCATTTATGTTGAGTAGGCTAGATATAACATATCGCTTGTTTACTATGACATAAATATTGTTTTAAAAAAATGTATTCTGACGGACCTTAGAAAATCAATCTGCCTGGTTCTCTCCTGGTCATATATTTTGTAAGTTAGTTTTGGATTTCTCCTCTCTGCCAGCTGTGCGGTTATGAAAACATGCCATTTTTGTGGGATAGAGGATGATTTGCAGGTTGAATCTCTTGTCAATCAGTTCTCTTTGGTGCCACATTAACAGAGGAACCCAATATCCTGTGAGATGTGTGGAGGTCTGGCTGGGAAGTCGTTGGAAAGCACATTTTCCCAACCTCTGACCTTTCCCAGGTTCCCAAACATGAGTCTTGAGCTAAAAAAAAAATCCTTTACGTACAAAATACTCTGATTTAATTCCAAGATGGAAGGGAACATTCTCACGAACATTTGTGTGTATGAGGAATGGAGAATCCGACTCATTTGGACAACAACGATGAAAAAAGAGTTGTATGTTTGTGTTATACGTAGCTCAGCCACCATTTTAATGTTGTTTTGCTGTACATAGCCAGGACACAAGCGCTGAAGCATATCAGCACATCTTCAGTCGGACGTGTCCTCATACCAGACTGCAAGGATTACACATAGCTCAAAGCACACATTCAACCCAGTGAGTTTGGGTCAATTAATTATCATGCAGTTTTATACTAATGACACAATCTCTGATCAGCAGCAACGCTGTCTTTGTTGCATATCTAGAGCAAAATCTCTCCTCTTCATAGCCACAATCTTTTTAAGATGTGATTTTTAAGATTTGATTTCTAAATTAAATCCAAACCATGTTATTATTATTCTTATTGTTATTATTATTATTTATTTTCACTTTACTCTAAGATGGTTCATGTTAGCCGCTGCTGTTTTCTGAATGACAACAATTGGAAAAGAAATTTAGAAGACACAAGAAATGTAATCCAGCACAAAATCAATACAGAGACTCCACATGCACCGGGGGATGGTTGTGGGCCTTTTTTCTGATGTTAAAAAGTGCTTGAGGATAGACTGGTCCTATTTTGGGAGAGGTAGGAGGATTTCTGTCTCCACAGTCCTCGTTAACATCAGCCCTCAGCCGCATTACACTCATCACAAAACGGCTAAATTTATTTACAGCCCACCTGGTCCGGAATATCACTCACTGCCTGCTGCTGCTTTGCAGACAATTACGGGGCCAGCGGCCTGGAAAAGATCTCTTAAGAACACCGTTTTGCATGGTTTATCGATGGGAATAGCATTACCGCCGATTATGAGGGCAAAATTTGTTTTTTTTGTAATGCAACACATTGACTGGTAACCTGACCACCCCTATCCCACCCCCCCCCCCCCCCACCCCCCCGCTCTCAGACTGTCCGCCATCGCTGCTCGTCTGGAAACATCTAGAACACCCATGTCCGGCGAGCAAAGCTAGTGTTTCACTGTAAGTAGAGGCGCTCTGCGCGTTAATGTCGTTTCGCAAAATGGCCGACTTAAAGGTCAGCTGCAGCAGACTTCCTGCACAATGCCGGGCGGTGTTGGAAATAGATTTACTATTTATTGAGTGCGGATCAAGCCAGGGAATACACAGGCATCCAACACTTGCCAGAATCCATTCTCCCAAGACCGAGTGCAATAAAAACATTCCCCTGGCATCCGCCCCCTCGCACCGGATCGACTGGTCCTCTGTGACCGGAGCCAGCTGCATCGCAGCTCACAGGAGCGAGACCGCGTTCTCCGACCGACCCAGCGCCGCTTCCTGTGTCCTCTCAGAGAACGCGCGACAGACGTGTTTCATTTATCTCTTCTCCTACGGCCCACGACTGGCAGAAAACCCAGCACCGGAAAAGGACTGGTCCAAAATATGTAGTCAACGTCTTGTGCCCAGCTGACAGCCATCAGCAACAAATTGTTCAACCCGAATACCAGAACGTAAAAAAAGCTAAGAAAGAGGTCTTAATTGATAATTTAATAGTATGAATATTAGATTGGTTATAAAATAGTATCAATTAAAAGTGACACTTGTGTGTGGAACTTATCAGTGACATTTGATGGTAAATGGTAACATTTGCTCAGCAGATACTTTTTTGAGGGTCCTTACTTGGCTGGTTTTTACATATTATCCTTTACATAGCTGGATGGTAAAAGAGTTCCCATTCAGTCACATCCTCATGGGCTAGAGCAGGATGTTTAAATCTACAAATGCTTGCCTAAGCCTATTCATGTTCACTTCTTTCATCAACTTCCATCTACAACTCATTCTGTTTAAAACATTAAGTCAAACGGTCTGCATTTATATAGCACCTTAATCCAATGTGCTGTACAATCGATGCCTCTCATTCACCCATTCACACACACACACTGAAACACCAATGTGTGTGTGTGCATGCGTGGTGTGTGTGTGTGTCTGTGTGTGTGTGTATGAATTAATTAATTAATTAGCTGCTGTTGTAATTGTGCATAATAATAAATTCCCTGTTGAGCAGAGGATCACGGTTAGCAGAGGGGTACGGTTAGCAGAGGGACACGGTTAGCAGAGGGGCACAGTTAGCAGAGGATCACGGTTAGCAGAGAAGCATGGTTAGCACAGTTAGCAGAGGAGCACGGCTAGCAGAGGGGCACAGCTAGCAGAGGAGCACGGTTAGCAGAGGAGCACGGTGAGCAGAGGATCACGGTTAGCATAGGGGCACGGTTAGCAGAGGAGCATGGTTAGCACGGTTAGCAGAGGATCACGGTTAGCAGAGGAGCATGGTTAGCACGGTTAGCAGAGGAGCATGGTTAGCACGGTTAGCAGAGGGGCACGGTTAGCAGAGGAGCATGGTTAGCAGAGGGGCACGGTTAGCATAGGGGCACGGTTAGCAGAGGGGCACGGTTAGCAGAGGAGCACGGTTAGCAGAGGAGCATGGTTAGCAGAGGAGCACGGTTAGCAGAGGAGCACGGTTAGCAGAGTGGCACAGTTAGCAGAGGAGCACGGTTAGCAGAGGAGCACAGTTAGCAGAGGAGCACGGTTAGCAGAGGAGCACGGTTAGCAGAGGAGCACAGTTAGGAGAGGGGCACGGTTAGCAGAGGGGCACGGTTAGCAGACGGGCATGGTTAGCAGAGGGGCACGGTTAGCAGAGGAGCACGGTTAGCAGAGGAGCACGGTTAGGAGAGGGGCACGGTTAGCAGAGGGGCACGGTTAGCAGACGGGCATGGTTAGCAGAGGGGCACGGTTAGCAGAGGAGCACGGTTAGCAGAGGGGCACGGTTAGCACTGAGCAGCTCACGTCTCACGGCTGCTCCCTGTAGTCCACCTTCAATGGAAACCCCCGACACGCCTCCAACACTTTGAAGAGAGAAGCCACAGAGGAGAGCCACTGGGACCACATCATGATTCAACATTAATAATAATATCTTTAATTCTAACATTAGTAGCTGCAATCATTAATGTATGAATAATCACTGTTATGAAAAGCATTATCAATAATTGTATGAATAATGTACATGCATAATGAATGATCACAGCCCGCAGGCATAATCTGGTGCCTCTCCTCTTATCTGGAACGCAGAGGGCTGTATTGTCAGAGAAGCAGGAATGATCAAATAACAGTGCGCACACCGCTGGCCTAACATCGTCTCCCTTTCTTCTCTTCTCTTCTCTCTCCCAAAAGGGCAACAGACGCGTCTTTAAAGCTCCGCCATCTCGCGCGGTTTCTGTGAATTCGGATTCGCAGAGACGTGCCCGGGTCCGTGCGCGACTGTGTCCCTGAATGAGCTCGGCCGCGCTCCCCTCTGTTATCAGAGCTAATAAGGGCTTCCTGCGTCTGCTTCTCATCCAGATTACACATTACCACACAACACCTGCCCACCGCGGCCCACCTTTCATATGGAGATTCAGCAGACTGCTGCTCCTGCTCTTCATCATCTTCATCATCATCATCAACATATCATTATTCTTATTCTTATTATTATTATTATTATTATTATTATTATTATTATCATCATCATCTCATCATCATCATCATATTATTATCATTATCATTATCATTATCATTATTATTATTAGCCTATTAGTAGTACTAGTCATATTATTGTTATTATCTTTTTTTTTTAATCATTATTATCATTAGCATTATTAGCGTCAGTGTTATCATTAGATATAACAATTTTATTTGCTTGTAGTACATTCATATTATTGTATAATGTGGACATTATTTTAACAAATCAAATGTTTTTGTGCTCCAGTTGTCAGATGAAGAAGATGATCCATTGGCACTATTTACGGTGAACAGAAGCAGCACCTCCACGGGATCCACCCCAATCACAGCCAGCGTACACGGGATCCACCCCAATCACAGCCAGCGTACACGGGATCCACCCCAATCACAGCCAGCGTACACGGGATCCACCCCAATCACAGCCAGCCTACACGGGATCCACCCCAATCACAGCCAGCGTACACGGGATCCACCCCAATCACAGCCAGCGTACACGGGATCCACCCCAATCACAGCCAGCGTACACGGGATCCACCCCAATCACAGCCAGCGTACACGGGATCCACCCCAATCACAGCCAGCGTACACGGGATCCACCCCAATCACAGCCAGCCTACACGGGATCCACCCCAATCACAGCCAGCGTACACGGGATCTACGCCAATCACAGCCAGCGTACACGGGATCCACCCCAATCACAGCCAGCGTACACGGGATCCACCCCAATCACAGCCAGCGTACACGGGATCCACCCCAATCACAGCCAGCGTACACAGGATCCACGCCAATCACAGCCAGCGTACACGGGATCGACCCCAATCACAGCCAGCGTACACGGGATCTACACCAATCACAACCAGCATACACGGGATCTACACCAATCACAACCAGCGTACACGGGATCCACACCAATATGGCGGATTAGAGCTGGTCAGGAATATGAAGTGTATGACCCTTGGTGTGCTGTCAGGAGTGTGTGCACATCCCAGCTGCCACTGTCGTTTACCGGCATGATGATTCTAGTAAGTTAGTTCATGAAATAACTATCAGTGGATATCCACTCAGTGAGCACTTTATTAGGTATTCATTAGATTTTTTTTTATACTTCTACTGCTGTAGCCTATCCACTTAGAGTTATGATGTGTTGTGTGTTCAGAGATGCTCTTCTGCATATCACTGTTGTAATGTGTGGTTATTTGCGTTACTGTTACATTACATTACATTATTGGCATTTGGCAGACGCTCTTATCCAGCGTGTCACCTTCCAGCGTGTCACCTTCCTGTCAGCTTTGACCTGCCTGGTCATTCTCTGACATCTCTCATTAACGAGGCGTTTCTGTCTGCAGAACTGCTGCTCACTGGACGATTCTTTGCAAAACCTAGAGACTGTTGTGTGTGAAAATCCAAGGAGATCAGCAGTTTCTGAGATACTCAAACCTCATTCCACGGTCAAAGTCACTGAGATCACATTTTTTCCCCATTCTGATGGTTGATGTGAAAATAAAGTAAAAGTAAAAATGTTCCTAATAAAGTGGTCGGTGAGTGTAGATAATGTATGAGGATATGCTCTTTACTCAGCCTGGACTAGAACATCTGCTACAGATGTTTCTTGTTGTTACACACAATAATACATGTGAAACTAACATTTCTGCATCTCGCAGCAGGAGGACCAACACACTGCAGTCTGAGGCAGACAGACGCAGTGAACATATCTCATCAAGTCTGCACTTTCATGCGTTTCTTTTAGGAACTGCCATGGGTCAGATTACAATGGCCACTGAATGTGCTTAATGGGCCTCAGCCCCACATGATGTCCACACAGAGACTATGCACATTTCCTCTGTTGAGCAAATAACCTAAAAATAAATAAAGAAATGATTTTAATTTGCTAAGCCAAGGGCCTCTAAAAATGTCCTGTCCCAGAAACGGTGCTGTCACCACCACCTCTGTGTCGAAAAGTGGGTCATTTTCATCCTGCGTTCAGTTTGGCGGGATGGGATGGGGCAAGGCTGAGAATCCGTCGCCCTCCAGAGGAGACCGCATTGAGAGATGAAATTCTCCCGGGAACATTATCGTCCTGAGACAGTGAGGGATGGGCGGAGTGGAGGCGTGGGGCGACGTGTTAATGAAGGAAGGGGGCTGGTCAGAGGCCTCCCAGGTTCGGGGGCGATCTCTCAGTGTCACCAGTGCGAGGGGATGAAGTGAGTGCAGGGGGAGGGGTGAGGGGCGTCAGCGGCCCGCGCCTCGTTTTCCCTCTTTCAGGTGGGAGGCCGGCTGTGCTGATGATGGAGAGTCCCAGAGAACGTCTGGACAGCGGTCCATCTCTGCTTCACTCCGTCGCCCCATTAGCCTGTTGCGCTCCCTCCAAAAACCGGCTGAACTCCAGTTTCCGCCACTGAGTTTGAGGTTTAGCTTGCAAGGTTTACAGCAAACGGCATTGATGGTCATCTTTCAAACGTGTGACGAGAAGAAGGAGGGGCAAAGTGACATTAAATTGTTTGCCAAGCGCGACTGTGTAGCGAGTGTGCTTACGTTACAGCCACTGGGAACGAGTTCAGAGACAGCCGGCCAACCAGATGTTCGGCTCGCTCTACCGGTTCTGCCCGAGGCTCGACCTCATTGGTCACTTTCATTTGGACTCTGAAGTGTAGAAATATACACCTCTAACAATTCCCAATCATATGTATATGATTTGGTAACCAGGAAGCAAGGAGTGTAGGATGCTTTAGACAACCTTGCTTCTCTTTCAAAATACACGGTGTCCCCATCAAATAAGCCCAATAAATACCCAATAAAGTGCTCACTGAGTGTATACTTCACACGCGGCATTTACTGGCTCTAGCATATGTATTTCAAGCTGGCAGTGCAACAGTGAGCTGACCTCTGAACTCTGGGGCAGCCCTGCTCTGGCCGGCTGACAGTGGCACAGCTGCTGCTTGGTACAGTACCCCAATAAACACGGCGGTCTCCAATGGCCAAGAGGGGCCGGCCCAACGAGAAGCCATAGCTCATTACTGCCCATTGTTATACACAAACGACTATCGCTGAATGGAGAGCGGGGCCTAACGGCCCGCTAAGAGGCTTCAAAGGCCGTCACAAAAGAGCAACACACCGCTAACCTCGCAAGTCATTCCACCACTTAAGGCATAATAGAGGAATGCTCCTATTGTTCGGCTGAAGTGAGAATGCGTGTAATTGCTGCCTTTTTTTAAGAGAGGCTTTCGCATGTGAAAAAGCACATAAACAGTAATTGTGAAAGGCCTTCTGCCCGACACATTAACTGAAAGCGAGTGCAGTGAATGAAAGCATGCATAGCTTTTATATTGGAGACCATGCTGACTGCCTGAGAACAAACCTAATTAAATGAATTGTGCTGACTCACTTGTTTATGAACTAGGGTGGGTGCTGGGTTTCCTGGGCCTTTTTGTCGGGGTAAATGTATTAAAATATTGTGCCAGGGCATTGGAGTGGAGATTTCATTTCCATCCCTGTCATTACCATACCTGTCATGCTTTTGTGGGGGGTGCAGTGGATTGCACTTTACAGTAAGAAGGCCTTTAGTTTAGTCCAGGCCAAGGCCTTTGTATGTGTGCGTGGAGTCTGCATGTTCTCCCCGTGTCTGCGTGGGTTTCCTCCGGGTACTCCGGTTTCCTCCCACAGTCCAAAGACATGCAAGTTAGGCTACTTGGGAGGGTGTTTCTGCAAAATAGCATGTGTCTGCCCACTCTGTATAAATGTGTATGAGTGAGTGTGCATGTGAGTTTGTGTTTAGCATTTTAATCAGTGCATTTCCTCATTTTGTGTGTGTGTTTGTGTGTGTCAGTGTGTGTGTGTGTGTGTGTGTCAGTGTGTGTGTGTGAGTGTGTGTGTGTGTGTGTGTGTGTGTGGGTGAGTGTGTGTGTGTGTGTGTGTGTGTGTGGGTGTGTGTGTGTGTGAGTGTGTGTGTGTGCACAATGGAGGAGATTGTATGTTTGTCTCCTATATGTATTTGGATAGTTGGTACAATTCATGTTCTTTTGGCTCTGTAGTCCAACACATTGGATTTGAAATAATTGACTGAGTTGACAAATAGGCACTCCGAATGCAATCAAAAGCCAAGAATCAAGACTAGATACTTAAAGCTTTTGTATACCTGCACTAAGGAAGCGATTGAATACACTTGTACAGTCTGGACTGTGGGAGTAAGCACATTTTTAAACATATGCATAATTAATGATTCATATGAATACACATTCACACACGCACACGGGGTGAATCTGTAGGGGAGGACTGACAGGACTGCGCATTAGTCTGGTAGAGGAGCGCGCTGTGTGCTGAACCAGAGCCGTGTCCTCTCTCATCACCACCGGTCCCTCCAACCCCATGAGCAGCACGCACGGATACGTCCTTAAATGCGGCCCATGAACAGCACGCACGGATACGTCCTTAAACGTGGCCAGATGCCTCGCGGGTGATATTCTTCACATTTCCTTCGCGGCTGTCCTTCCAGATGTTGCGATTTGTCCCCCCCCCCCCCCCCCCAGCTCCAGCACTCCTGGGGGAGAGAGAGGTGTTGCTCAAGAACCCCTAAACCCCGCAGAGAATCATCACATGGTCCGCATCTCACTTTTTCCTTTCAACGCCTGCCCAAACCTCCGCCCGCCTTCTCCCTGAGCTCGGCCGTCTGGCTTTCAACCTCTGGCTCAAATTGTGAACAAATGTTTCTTTAAGGAGACAAAAGGAGGCAGAGGGAGGGGGGGGGGGGGGGGGATGGGTTTGCTTAGGTTTTCCGTTGTAGGCGATTTCTTGGCACGCCCGGCCGATTTGCCCGCCCTGCGAGCGAAGTGGACGAGCGTACAGTAAGTATAAAGTGTTTGAAAGAGCCCCTTTGATCTGAACAAAAGCAGGCCGGTTAACCAGCAAAGGGAATAATCAGACACTACAGGCTTTCATCCCTCACCTGTCGGAGATCATTATGAATATGGAGTGTTTGGCTTTAGGGTAGAAACCCACCACTCGCAGCGGGGGGCCGGTGACAGTCTTATTGGTATCCGGGCTTTCCTGCGCCAGGTTCACCGCTGTGATAGTGATACCGCCGCGAGACCGCCATGAGCCTCTGTGTCGCCCGCCCGCGCCTGCCCCTGCCCTCACTCTTATTGCATTTCTTCTGCTGTTTAGCACGGAAGATGGCAGCCTCTGCGCTATTTGCGCCCACCCGGTTTCCTATAAGCACCTCGTTAAACGAGCAACTGATCCAGCCTCGAGGCGATGCGGAGAGGACGAGGGATTAAAACAAAAAGAATGACTGTGTTCCACTTAGACTGTAGAGGAAATATGGACCGAGGACCTGTGACATCATCTACTGACTATCCACGGGCCTGTAAAAGGCGTTCTGACACTGTGGGAATGAAGCTTCCGGGCACTGCCATTTTGTACAATTTGGAGCCAGAGACGGGAAACAGGAGAGTGTGGCTCATTCACTAAGCACCTGAGGTAGAGTGACACAAACTGCCCCAGATTCATGGACAAAATGTCTCTATGTTGTGCAGATAACATACATTGGCCCATAGGAAGCCGGCAGAATGAAAACAGCTCAAGCAAGGTTTTGAAACAGCTGGTAACTGGTCATTTAAAGCTGGTCGTAGCTGGATTTCACAACAGGGAATACATTCAATGAAGTAAAAACCCTGTATTGTTACCACAGACTTACATTATAGGGGCCACTGAAACACCTCTACTGGAGCCACTGCAGCAGTGAGCAGCACATGTACAACACTGCAGCATCTCAACAAGACCAGGAAATGGGCCTCAAAAACAAAGGCACTTGGCTTTGGCCTCTGTGAACACCTTCTGTAGAGGAGTGGGTCAGGTGGGGGATAGAGGATGTTAAGGAGTGGGTCAGGTGGAGGATGTAAAGGAGTGGGTCAGGTGGAGGATAGAGGATGTTAAGGAGTGGGTCAGGTGGAGGATGTTAAGGAGTGGGTCAGGTGGAGGATGTAAAGGAGTGGGTCAGGTGGGGGATAGAGGATGTTAAGGAGGGGGTGGGTGGAGGATGTTAAGGAGTGGGTCGGGTGGGGGATAGAGGATGTTAAGGAGTGGGTCAGGTGGAGGATGTAAAGGAGTGGGTCAGGTGGAGGATAGAGGATGTTAAGGAGTGGGTCAGGTGGAGGATGTTAAGGAGTGGGTCAGGTGGAGGATGTAAAGGAGTGGGTCAGGTGGGGGATAGAGGATGTTACGGAGTGGGTCGGGTGGGGGTTAGAGAATGTTAAGGAGTGGGTCAGGTGGGGGATAGAGGATGTTAAGGAGTGGGTCAGGTGGGGGATAGAGGATGTTAAGGAATGGATCAGATGGGGGATAGAGTATGTTAAGGAGTGGGTCAGGTGGAGGATGTTAAGGAGTGGGTCAGGTGGAGGATGTTAAGGATTGGGTCAGGTAGAGGATGTTAAGGAGTGGGTCAGGTGGGGGATAGAGGATGTTAAGGAGTGGGTCAGGTGGGGGATAGAGGATGTTAAGGAGTGGGTCAGGTGGGGGATGTTAAGGAGTGGGTCAGGTGGGGGATAGAGGATGTTAAGGAGTGGGTCAGGTGGAGGGGAAGCTTGTTGGAGAAGGTAGGAATGTAAGAGTGCGAGGGAGCAGTGGGGTTGAAGAGGAGAAAGCACTCAGAGATGTGGTCTACTTTATCAGTCTGGGGTGAACGGCAGAGGGGGGGTGGGGGGGGTGGGTGGAGGTGAGTCAGTTCACAGGTCTGCATCAGCCAGTGGACCTCCTCGTTTGCCTTTGTGAACTGGCCCAGCATGTTTGGGAAAGGGAGTGACAAAAGGCCCTAATGACTGATAATAGCCCGTAACTGATCCACCCACACTTTGAAATGGCTAATAGGCCTGAACAATTGTACCTTTTTGTACGAGACATGCTCCTAATTTATGAGTCTCTCTACTGTCTTCACCCAGAGATGACCTCTCAGGGCTGCGGCTGCTATACGGTCAGTCTGGCTTATTTGTGTGCCAAATGTGTGTGTGTGTGTGTGTGTGTGTGTGTGTGTGTGTGTGTGTGCATTCATCAGAAATCTGTGCGACTGTGGGAGATTAGGTGTGCGTACTTGATCTGCGTATACTTGTTTTTAAATATGGGTTATATGGCATGTTTATTTGACTGTGTGCATACTTGTGTTTAATGCGTGCGATTGTGGGGGACTTGGAATGTGTATTTGATCATGTGTGTGTGACCGTGTTCGAGTGTAAGTGGGCAGGTGTGGGTCAAATGCTGTAAGGGGATCGCACAGTAATCTTTTTGGCGGCCGATGACTTTTCGCACCTCTCTAAGACAACTTAAGCCCCCGCTAATTATAGCACATCTGTTCTCAGAGAAAGGTATTTTCATCATGCGGTTTAACAAATACTCTGGCATTCATAGACACGGGGTGCTTAAGATCCCCGACTCACACCACCTCCAGAAGCTCTCTCACAGTGGGAGACACGGCCTGGTCCTTGTTCGGTCATTTACTCCTGCTTTTCACAAGACGAGAAAAGGCAGATGGCAACTCCAAAAAACTAGCCAACGCATATGGTTGGAATGCATATACCATTGCTGCTGTATTTTGTTGATGTGGAAAAAAACACTTCAAGGTTACCCTTTATAAGTAGGACGGATAAAAAATGTAAATGTAAAAAAAAAATGCATTGATGTGTGATGATACTTTTGTGTT
The DNA here is from genome assembly GCF_963514075.1 of Conger conger. Lineage (NCBI taxonomy): Eukaryota > Metazoa > Chordata > Actinopteri > Anguilliformes > Congridae > Conger > Conger conger. The sequence continues at coordinate 49,219,852 of NC_083765.1, read as the reverse complement.
CAGATAAGACCACAAACCTACCTAGAGGTAAAGGTTCAAACAGCAGTACAGGGCAAATGAATAAAATAAAAAAATTGTGACTTGCAGGAAATCTGCAGTGAATTTTCGGTGTAATGGCACCTTTACATACCCGAGTGTTTACATAAAGGACATCAATGCCACAGAGCTGATGAAAAGGTCCACCTTTACACCCCGTTCAGACGCACAAACTCCTCGCAGTTTGACATCAGGAGGTACAAATCCAAGGTTTGTGAAATTGTTTGAGACGGTTTTGAATTGTTAGCCACCGTTGTTTGGCTTTGTGCACCGGGCCCCCGTTAACCGACGCTCCTGGGTGCCCCGCTCACTGATGTGGGGGTGAAGAAGCCCCCGGTCGCGCCGGTTTGTGGAGACCTGCCAGAATCGATTTCGCCGTGTAGATATCTGTTTCCCTCAAACATTTCTAAAACCTGCTACATTATTTATGCGACTGACAGAAACAAACCGTCAGGCTGCCCGTCCGGAGCTCTCCGGATTACCGAGAGAGTCTCAGGCCGGTGTAAATCTCCGTCCCCCGTCATCAAACGCCACGCTAACCTGCCCCCATTCCCCCTTCAGACACAATATACCCTTATTGGCAACTCACACTATTAAAGTCAAAGGTCATCCGTGGGAAATATCAGACTTATGAAGCTTCTCAGCCCCGTCCACAGCCAAACATGCCGAGAAAGCACAAAGAGTGTGTCGTGTGATTACAGCTTCCTCCTCTGTCCTCTAAGAGTTAACTCAAAGGCTCTTTATTCACCCCACACATCCCCTGGCTCAGTGTTCAAACAGTCCAGTTATTTCACTGACTATTAAAGCTGGCTGGCACGTATAGCTACGCAAGCCCACACGAACACACACAAAAACACGCACACACACACAAACATAAACACACACACATGCACACAAACACACACACACACATGCACACACATACACAAACACGCATGCACACATGCACGCACACACACACACACCCACCCCCACACATACACACACGCACACGCACACACACATACAAACACACGTGCGTGCACACACACACACACAAAGCCAGGGTTATTTTTCTTTAGTGTTGTGTATGAGTGATGCCATGTAAGCCCCAACAGGCCACATGAAAATATGGTCGAGGAGCCAGGAAAACCTTGTAGCTGCTGTGTACCTTCAAACAACAGAACATTTCTTTGGAACCATGCGCCTTTTCTTTGCAGCTGACGCCGCTGTTTAAGGGGTGGGGAGCGGGGTCAGGTTCACTACAATCACTCTTCCTTCAACACCGTATGCTAACCTGACCGGAGGTGCTCATTTCTCAGCCGGGCCCAGCGGCTGTCTGGTGCTCCCCAGTGCCACGTAACCTGATATTCCATTACATTTCTGCAGCTAGATGTTCTAAAGATAACTGACGATACTAGCTGATAGTTGTTTGTTGCTAGCTAGCTAACCGTAAGCTTCACATTGTGTGTAATTACCTGGGTGACGGGGAAGTACTGGCTCCATTAAGCCAGGGCCACACCGCTACACAGCTGAAACACATGCCAGAGGAACAGTCTGACTGAGATGGACCCGTGTGTCAGCCTGAAATTACACGGCCATTCACCTACAGTGTGTCACCGCTCAGGTTGCCTGAATGAGAGCATTTAGACTGCGTTTACAGGAACACACCCACAGCCCTGAGCAGTGCGTCACCAGCCGCTCCCTATCTGTGATCGCTGAGCTTTTTGTGTTCAGCAATTAAGCCTCCATTACAAACAAAAACAAAACAAAAAAAACAATAGAGTGGAGCTATTAGTCTTTGCAAACTGCACTGTAACACCCACCCTCCCCCTCCCCCGTGTGTGTGTATAGAGCTGTCAGTCAGAATTACTCACTGGACTCAGGGACTGGAATGATTTTCTGCCTCAAACCCTCACTCATGGAACAAACCCTGGGAGCGTTCTACCAAAAATAAAGTCTGTGAGTGAGTGTGTGTGTGTGTGTGCGTGCGCGTATGTGTGCGGGGGCGTGTGTGTGTGTGTGTGTGTGTGGGGGGGGGGGGGGGGGGTGTGCGTGAACGTGAGTGCATGTGTGCATGTGTGTGAGTGTGTGTTTGCCCGCGCGTGTATGTGTGTGTGTGTGTTTGTTGAGGTGGGGGCTGCCATATGCAATCAGAAATAACTGTGAATCAAGGCTCTAGTAAATACCTCTGATTTGTTATGTGTTCCTCGTGGAAATATTAATAGCATTCTTTTCGCCCCAGAAGAATGAGACAATTTTGTTCTGCCGTCGTCAGAGTTAAAGCGCTAGCGAGACGTCTGACAGCCTAAACACAGCGATCATGCGCAATTACGGAACAACAACAAAAAAAATCTCAGTTCCCTCTCCCACTCGTTCCTCTCAATCTCCGTCTGAAGATCAACAGCTCATGTGTGACTGGAGAGAGCGAGCGGATTCACTGCTGAGCCGTGCTCGCACGCCCACAGCTGACACTTCTCAGCAAAGAGCCATTACTGTCAGCGGCAATAATGCCCCAGCGCTAACACCTCAGCGCTAACGCCTCAGCGCTAACACACGTGCTT
>NC_083765.1:49194773-49212273 GCF_963514075.1 Conger conger | reverse complement strand
CCAGGGCTAGCGTGTGACACGCTGTTACAGTGAGGGCCAGGGCTGGCGTGTGACACGCTGTTACAGTGAGGGCCAGGGCTGGCGTGTGACACGCTGTTACAGTGAGGGCCAGGGCTGCATGCACCTCTCACAACGCCAAGGTAAGGCCCGCCCACAGAGCCAACACGAAGCATTACACTACATTACACTGCAGTCATTCAGCAGGCGCTCTTATCCAAAGCCTCTAACAGTTGAGTAGAGTAAGCAGGGGACAATTCCCCCAGGAGGAATGTGGGGTTAAGGGCCCAGCTGCACGGATCTTATTGTGGGTACACCGGGGTTGAACCACCCACCTTCAGGTCCCAATCATCATTCATCCCACCTCCCAAAAAGTAAATGAATAAATAAATGCATAAATAAATAAACAAATTAAGAAATACATATCCAATCTGAAATACTTCCTCTGAGGTCTTCATGTTTTCATGGTTCTTTCCACAGTAGATGGCACAGACCGGGGAACATCCACACAAGAGAGAGCTGTGTTCGGGGAGCCAGAAAAGCAAAAGCTACCGTTTGGTTTTGATTTATTTTGCCTTTAGTATTTTAGTTTATTATCTTTGCCCGGAACCCATGAGTGGGATGGGCAAAGTCTTTCGTTTATTTACTGGTGATCGCTTTCTCTCTTTTCCAAGCTCCATAACCATTAATAAATGGCGGTTGAATCCAGAAATGTTCATATCTCCCTGTGTCCTGCTCTTCTGCCCTTCCAGGGGAGTCACACACCATATGACAGTCAAATTTAAAATCTCTTTTGCAAGTGAGATTTAGCCAAGACAGGGCAGGCACAGTGAGGGCAATGCAAGTTCAACTCTAAAAATGACCCAACATCAGATGAGCAGCGGGTAACATTAGAACAGCTCATCAAGAGCAAACATGAGTAATAAATGTATATCGCTGGTGAAAGACCAAATAGTAATAATAATGATTATTCAAAGTGGCTTACTGTTGATTAGACTAAGCAGGGGACAATCCCCTCTGGAGCAATGTGGCACTAAGGGCCTTGCTCAGTGGCCCAACAGCTGTGCAGATCTTATCGCGGCTACAGCAGGGTTTAAACCACCAATCTTCCAGGTCCCAGTCATGTACATCAGCCACTAGGATACAGACTGCCCCTGGTGAGAGGAATGAGCTGGCTACTAGGTATATAATACCATATAGTAGCAATGTGTGGAGATTACGAACCTGGGTCTGTAACCAGAAAGCTGAAGCTGTTAGTGAGCTTTTATACCATTGAAAAAAACTCTGTGTCAGACAGAGCATATTATATTTTAATAAAGGTATTGATCACAAGAAATTATTATTCATCACTTTCCCCTTAATAGAAATGAAGCCAAAATGTTACAATGGCTTTAAAGGCAATTAATTTGGCACATTTTCCAAACATAACATATCTGTCCTCTTTTTCTGTAATTACATTAACACAATGGACTTTTGGAGAACAAAATGACATTACACCCTTACATTACACCTCTGAGTGTGGACTTACATTAACAGGCGTGTCGTGTTAATGACTGCACATACAAAAATAGCCCTGACACTTACACACATGTGGGAATCGCAAAATATGTGACTTACGTAAAGGAGAGACAATGGTCAAAAATGTGCCTGCACTGCTCTCTTCACTCCCTGTACAAGGCCTTTCTTCAAGCCAGCTGGCAGTAAGTAGTCATACTTTTTCATTACCGGAATATCCAGTGAGTCATTTCTCAGCATTCATGAAAGGAATGTGTTTGGCCCATCGTGTTCAGTACATCAAAGCAACAGAATCAATTAACAGTGATAATGACAATTTAAACTGAGAGATGAACTGAAAGTGAAACGATTCTTCCCACCTTCCTTCAGGGAGTGTAGAATGGCCAGGGGAAGGATATGAGGAGTGGAAACACAGAAGGACTGGACTGAAACAGAGGAACCAGAGTGACACACAAAACTAAGGTGTACACTTGAAATACAGGCAAAATCCATGTTGTGTCGTATGTTTTTTGGCATTTTCAATGCATGGAATTACAGAAACAAATATGTTTTTGTTTTCTATTTAGTCACAACACAACAATAATTCAAACTCAGAATAAAACTTAACAGTTATTATTCTAAATCTGGCAAATACTAATTGTTCCAGCACTAGGATTCAGTATTTCTGAGTCACAAAAGAAGCTTCATGTCTGCTTCAAAGATTCTTGTATTTGAACAATACATGCCTAGTTAATCGCACCCTGAATTATCTTTGTACCAGAACAAAACAGTGTACTGGCCTCCATTTTGGCTCGAAGCAGAGAGATTTGTCTTCCCTGTCGTTGCCCAGAAATACAATTCAACCCATTTGTTTGGTCAGTATGAATGCGCTTCATATACTGAAGAGGGCATTCCCTTTAGTTTTTCACTCCCCAAAACAGGCTATGCCGTTTAAGGGATCCAATTACTTGGAAGGCTCAGACCTAAAATTAACAGCTCTTTGCTGCCAGCAGCATGACATCCTATCCCACAAAGGGCGATCAACAAGCAAGCGCACCAAATTCCACCGCTCTCTGGCAAGTCCTCACCTCTCCTAACTGTCATCCTGGAGACATCTCAACTGGCGGCGTTCGCATGCCAGCGATTACCGAGGCGGGCCCAGAACATGCGCACGGGCAGGAGCTGTACGTGCTCATCGTTTAAACAATCAAAACGTTCAATTACGGCGCTCAACGTTTCAAGTACAAACACAATGGACAACACGGGGCTTTGAGGTATGTCTCTCCCCAGGACCCGAGACGATAAACACAGGCTCGCGCAGGTAAAGTACCGCTCCCCAGCATTCATGTGTAAATATACCTACGCTGCCTGGAGGCAACGGTGTGAGACAGTGTGGTAAGAGCCATGCATGCCAAAGATACCTTTATAGGTACTGGAACTGTTTTCATTGCTTTAAACAGTTCCAGTACCTTGCCGGATACATTCTTCTTAATACCGATTTGTGGCAATCCGAGGACCCCGCCTACTGTTTAAGTAGGCACACACCTGGACTACGTTGTGAATCCGTCCAGGATTTGAAAAGGTGTGCTTCTTTCCACAGTAGGGAGCTGAGACCGGGGAACCGTCCTCAGAGAGAGCGCTGTGTTCGTGGAGCCAGAGATAAGCGATAGAGCTGAAAAGCTACAGTTTGGTTTGATTTCTTGTTATTTTTATTCATTATTTTTGCTTGGAACTGAGGAAGGGCAAAGACTTTTTATTATTATGTCGGTGTGGTCACTCTCTCCATGCGGCAAACAACGGGTAAAATTCAGGAAGTTCTGCGTCTCCCTCTTAGGGGAGTCTCTCGGCCTGTGTGCTGGTTCTGTAGGCCAGTCAGCAGGCTAAGTGGGGCCTACTTTGGAGCTGAGCTCCGTTGTGGAAACTCTCCAGACCCCAGATCAGCACACTGCAGGGAGACTGGAGGACTGCTGTTGCAAGTCGTCTTGGACGGTGAGTTCTCGTGGAAAAGCAGATCTGCGGGAGGAAGCACGACGCCTCAGATTATGGGCCCAGCCTCACACAGCATTGAGCAGGACGCTGATGGGATCTCACAGAGGACGAATCAATTAGGAGACATCAGCATGCTTCTCAATCCCCCTCTCTCTCCCTTTGTAGTGCTAACGAGATCAGGCTCTGATTCGCAGCTCTACGACTATCCCAAATCAACTGCTGGCAGCAAGTAACCGTTCAGAAGACTGACTTTTAGCCTGCGAGGGTGTTAGCGGAATGTAAAAGGCTGAGGCTGGCGAACGGGTTTGTTTCAGTTTGAGGCTGAACTTACGACCCCTCGCCAAGCGGCTCGGCCTCCGGGGCGCTGTGGTCAGGGACGTCCACAGCCAGGTCGCCGTCTCCACGGGAACCCATCTCTGACCCGGGCCCGTCTCCACGGGAACCCATCTCTGACCCGGGCCCGTCTCCACGGGAACCCATCTCTGACCCGGGCCCGTCTCCACGGGAACCCGTCTCTACGGGGCGGCCGGTGACGAGTGGCCCCTCCGCACGGGTGAATAGCAGGCCTGACATTCGATCGCCAGCCACGAGTTCCACCTGTCACAACTTTCACCAGGAAATAAGCACTCGATACCTCCCCGGGCCCAAAGTGGGCCCACATATTTTCCAAAGTATCGGAAATCAATGAGGAACAAATAATTTATGGAGAATATATCCTGTGCTGAAATGCCATCGTCGGGAACGTGAGGCAGGGGGGATTTATATGGAAACATGCCTCCACAAATCAGGGACCGTCCCCTAGGATTACGGTGGGAGCAGGAAGCTGCAGTAAAGTTTTGCGTGCTACACTGACCATTTCCTCCCGTGCAAAGCTACGGGGGGCTTCAGACAACGCCCTAGACCCCGTATCGCAAAATTGGTTTTTAATCCTCATCCTCGCGGACATTAAATATTGAGATCTTTTTCAATTTCTCGCTCAACGCGCATTTTCTAGAGGCTTCTGCACCTTGGCTGTTTGAGGATGAAGCATTTCCATTGTTTTTCCCATTTAAGTGATCTTGATTGTATCTGCCTCGCTCCGGCCCTGCACCTCGCCTTATCTGAGCCCGATGGAGCTGGGTCGCCACCGCTTCTGTTAATCACAGAGGCACACAGAGTCCGCCGGCGGCCATTTTGGAGCCAGACTGGAAGATGGTGGAGGGAGGGCAGGAATAATGAACCAGAAAACAGCCAAAGCCCTTTAAACATGGAGAGGCTGTCTAGCGCCCTCCCCCCCACACGGCACTGTTTCTGATAGCCCCTCCAAAACCACAGGGGGCAGAGCCGCAGACCTCCAGCCCGGTTTCCCCCCGGTGATTTACCGACACACCGGGCAGGGGAATGCCGTTTCTCTCCGATTCATTCACCCGGAGACTCCCCTTGACCGTTACTCTAACCTCTGACCTCTCCTCAAGCCGCGTGGCGTTGGGAGAGTTTGGGGCATCTGTCACGTTCCTGTTTTATAAGCCACAACGTCTCGTCTTCCCTCCAAACCCAGTCCACATTCTAACCTCATTGACCTTTTCATTAGCCCCTCCACAGTCCTCGTCCCATTAGAGTTTGACTAAATTTAGCCTCCTGTTGCCCACTCCGATCAAACTCACAGGAAACAGGGAGCCTCCGTCTCTGGAACATTCCGTCATAGTCACTGTCACCCAATCTATGGAAACTTTCCACGGCAACTACATTTTGAAAATCGAATGAAAATAAAAATATCACTCCCGAGACCTTCCCGCGACATGAACATGCAGGCAGGCGTAAGAATATTTGTGTTCTAAACATCCTCCTGTTTCAAATTTCATGTGTCATATTCCATTACACCACCACGACCAGCAAAAAAATTACTGCTTCTCAGAATTGACTTTTTAATTTGTGGGTCCTTTTATAACCCTGACTGTAATGTGATATGCACACGCAGCATGGCGTGGGCCCACTTAAAAAAGCAATAAAAACTGGCGAGTAATTTTCATTGTGAAATTCCCTCTGCTTACGCATCACGATTATCATCTGAGTCCAACGGAAAAATAGCTGGAGACACGATGAGCAGGACCAGGGAAGATGACCCACGATGGCGGGCTGGGATGGGAATGTGTGCGGGACCAGGGAAGATGACCCACGATGGTGAGCTGTGATGGGAACGTGTGCGGGACCAGGGGAGATGACCCACGATGGTGAGCTGTGATGGGAACGTGTGCAGGACCAGGGAAGATGACCCACGATGGTGAGCTGTGATGGGAACGTGTGCGGGACCAGGGAAGATGACCCACGATGGTGAGCTGTGATGGGAACGTGTGCGGGACCAGGGGAGATGACCCACGATGGTGAGCTGTGATGGGAACGTGTGCGGGACCAGGGAAGATGACCCACGATGGCGGGCTGGGATGGGACGTGCAGCACTGGGCAAACAGGAAGCTTCCCATGGGGTATACAATACCAGCATCTGGCAGACGCTCTTGTCCAGAGCGACATACAGTTGATTAGACTAAGCAGTCCTCCCCTGGAGGCAGTCCCCCTAGACAATCCTCCCCTGGAGAAAAGCAGGGTTAAGGGCCTTGCTCAAGGGCCCAATGGCTGTGCGGATATTATTGTGGTTACACCGGGGACCTTGCAGGTCCCAGTCATGTATCATAACCACTACGCTACAGGCAGCCCCGTATGGTACATGGTACGTAGGAAAGTGTGCATCTGAGTAGCGTACGCGGCCGGGCTGGCCAGCCGTAAGAGAGACGCTGCCTGGGGGGGCGAATGAAGCCGGGGGGGTCAGACAGGATCGCTGGTAACGCCACTCGGAGCTGGGAACGCCACTCGGAGCTGGGAACGCCACTCAGAGGTGGGAAATTCACTTTCACTCCGGAGTTCCCAAGATCCGTGCTGCGGAGAAAGTCCATAAAAGCGGGACGGCGTGGCTGCAGCCACATGTCTGGAGCGTTACTGTGAAAAACGATCCCGAGGGGACGAATGCGCTCAGCTTTTACTGGGGCAACTGTGCAGCTCTCCCGTCTGAGGAAGTGCTGAGGAAGACTTCCTAATGCGCTGCTTCATGTTTTTCACATTCTGCCCCTCCCAGGGGGGTGCTTTAACCCCTGCCCCCCACACACACACACACACACACACACTCTCTCCTTTACAATACAAACACGTTCATGTCGGAAAATATGCATAATAACATATTTTAAAGCACAATGTAAGTACGAACAGTGAACAAAAAGATGTTAATCTACTTTTTTCTGGTAAGATTTGAGCACCTACAACTGACAAGTTCAGTTTGTCAATTATGTAATGATACAGATTGTCAGAGTAGTTTATGGTGGTTTGTATTTTACAGATTTTTTTCTTTTGGACAATAGTTCTACTTCAGGTCAAAATGTAGCTCTTACATTTCCCAGTTCTCTTCCAAAGCATCTCTCTCTTGACCAAAGAATAGAAATACATTTTGAGCTCAATGCTGCACTCAGTGTCTGGAGGTTTCACTTTATTAGGAACATATTCATGCGATTATCTAATCAGCCAATTGTATTTTATAACATAAATTATATTTTATATATGTTTTTACCTGTATATTTGCCCTGAAAAACATACTGTCAAGACAAGGCTCTGGAACAATCTGCATTGCTCCTCAAGAAGACTGTCAGCGCTGAACGAGAGAGAGAGAGAGAGAGAGAGAGGGGAGGGGAGAGAGGGAGAGAGAGGGGGAGAGAGAGATCAGTGAGGGAGAGACAGAGAGAGAGAGAGATCAGTGAGGGAGAGACAGAGAGAGCAAGAGAGAGATCAGTGAGGGAGAGATTTGTTTGATAAAGTCCCTATCTGGCTGTGTAGAATCTGGCTGTGGATGAGGTGTCCCTTGCCAGGCTGAGAGGCGAGCAGTCTGGAGCGTGCAGCGAGCAGCAGGCCTGGGCATTAGAGACTCCCGCTCCCGGGGCAATGGAGGGGAGATAAGCCTGCAGACGGCTATTTATTCTACATTTTAATTAAGTGCTTGTTAAGGGGCAGTTATCGTAACAGTCTCCAACATCGCCGTGGTAATGCATTTTGTTTGAGGAGAAACCAGGCCGGTTGGATGACTCGGTGCCGACTGCTTTCATTTTTAAGTCGCGGAATAAATTTGGAGGCGGCGGATGTCACAGTGATCTAAGCTTGGGCTGTAATGGCCGTTTAATATGGCCATCAGCGCTCCCGGGGCCCCGGCATACGGCACGCACACAATAGCCTCCACACCCTCTTTAACACTTATTTGAGATGACAGGAGAAATGAAAGCGTTTGTGCTTTCAATGGAAAAGCAATCACGGGTACATTATATTCCTCTTGCCCTATCATGCCGACGCATGGTAAAAATGTCACCAAATGTATTTAAAGACCTGGCGGAGTATTGCCGTTTGATTCCTGTAACCTGCCTGATTAATAAAAATCTTCAATTTGTATGTAAATGCAGTTGGGGTGGGGGTGGGGGGTGGGGGCGGAGTGAGGGGGGAGGGGGGGTTTGTATCATACGCATACCTGCACTTGGAGAAAAATAATGAAGTGATGTTGAATGCAGCAATTATTCCAGTTTATGGTGATTCTGAAGGGACGGCCTGACCAGCATGGTGAGACACTCACGGCGAGCGTCACAGAGATCCCCCCCCCCCCCCCCCCCCCCCCGCCCCCGTGTGAACCGCGCCAATGCAGATCAGCAGCGCAGCCAGCTCTGAGGGCTCGGTCACGCGGGACCGCAAGACGCTGAGCCTGGCAAGGCTTTGTTTACTGTGACGTAAATCTGCATTTATTTATTTTGCACAGAAATATTTCTTTCTGATGTTAGCTAAGAGGCGAAAGTACAAATGAAAATAAAAAGATACAGGACACATCTAAGGGCGAACTGTGCAGGATTACTCATGTCTACGCCCAATCCCCACCTACACCACTAAGATCATTTTGGCCAATTTTCTGGTAGCTTCCCAGGTAGCCAGCCAACGTTGGGCAACGTCAGTTTGTTTGGCTCGACCTCAAGACAATGTTGGGCCAATGTTGGCAAATGTTTGGAAACCTTGCCAACATATTGGGCCAATGCTGGCAAATTATAGGCAACCTTGGGGATGTCAGCACAATGTTGGCATAATGTTGGTTCAGCATTTAAGCAGTCAAATAAAATTTAATAAATTCATGCAACCACCCATGATTAAGATCATATAATGTTACCACAGGTTCTTGTAGCTGGGTCTACAATATTTATCCACTTTCCTTGAGTGTAAATTGTACCATAGCTATGATACTTTCCTGCAATAGACCCTTTATTTACAAATGGATTGAACATTTCATATCTGGCCTATCTGTCCACTCTCCCACCAGGAATCCCCAAGAGTTCAGGAGCACCTTCAATACACCTGCATAAGAGAGTGCACAACTGTCATAGTTGTGCATCCACATGCTGTTCAGAACATTGAGAATAGGTGTTCGGAACATTGCGCGCTAACATGGTCTTCTGAATACAGGGAAGTTATTTGTGTTTTTCTCTATAATTATTGGTCCAATTCACATGAATCCAAGAGTTTTAGCGTCTGGGATAGTCCATAAATAACCGTAATCATAATCTGACAGAATAGACCCCGCAGAACAGCAGCTCACTGGCTGTTTTCTGTTTTTTGCACCATACTCTGCATACTATAGAGACAGTTTTGTGCAAAAATCCCAGGAGATCAGCAGTTTGTGAGATACTCAAACCACCCTGTCTGGCACCAACAATCATTTGACGATCAAAGTCACTTAAATCACATTTATTCCCCATTCTGACATTTGGCCTGAAAAGCAGCAGAACCTCTTGTCTAAGAGAACGTGCGGAGGTCAGGCCTGAAGGAGAGGAGATGGCTGATGCTCTGATGCACGGTGTCAGTCTTCACTCTGAAGTCGGCGAGTCTTCCTGTCTGATCGGAGCGGATCATGTGACCATATGGGGCCCACACAGCAGAACCCGGCCCATGGCAGGTATCTCTGACAGAACACAAAACCAGAACATTCACCCCAAGCTGCAGGGTGGAGACGATGCCTGGGTCCACGTTGAGTGAGGGTCACTCAACGGGAGTAAACATGGCCGCCCGGGGTACCTGCAGGCGGCGTTTACAACATCGATGAGCGGTTTGGGCTTTGTGTGTTCAAGAATGCGACAAAAAAGACGTTCTCAAGCACCTTTGGTTTGGCCAAGGTGTTAAATTAACGGCCCTCAATAACGCGGATAGTCATCTACGACAATCGTCAGATTGTCCTCGTAATGGAGGGGTTTTCACTTGAGAGCGGGCACCGAGTGAAAGCAAACTTTTCTTCACAGCTGGAGAGCTGCCCCCCAAAACCACCGCTACACTGTGCAAATCCACCGTTCTAATGCTTTTAGACAGAAGCCATTCAGCTCAGTTTATATCCTGTCTTTCTGAAAATAACTTCCCATTGTATGAAAATTGAATTTTACAGATCGCAACAACAAGGCAATGGACTCATTGGAGTGTACCTCTCAGGAGAAACGTATCGTGATCTTTAATAATATTCCCTACACAGCTTCACCCAAGCACCCCCTTTAAATAAAACGGCATATTAATATTAATAGTTGTGGACTGAGGGAGTAGTGAGCTCTGTCTGAGAAACCCATCAGATCCCATCGAGGGGGAAAGCCCAAATTAACTCCCATTCTCATTCTAATGCCTTTATGCAAATGTGGGATCAGGGGAACGGCTGTGACTGAGAGAGGGGTTCAATTTGAGCGGCACCCTTCAGTTTCTCTCTGAAGGCAAATACCAGCCATGAACTGCCCTATAAAATTATGAAAATGATTAAATGCACACGACCAACGTTCTCACTCTCGTCAAAAGGAAAATAAAAAAGTAAACCTTGACAAATTAATTGTGAGCTTCTTCATTTTTATTTTTTTACATTTGGAAGTGAAAGCGCATTAATTTTTTCTCTGCGCATTAATTCTTTGCAGCTTCTTTAAGCCCAATTAGCCAAATAGTTTTCGTCACACATAATTATATTTTTGCATTGCCTCTCTGGAGTGTATACTGTACTGCACGTCAGAGGCCCACACCATGCGGTGTCAGCCGCGTACCCTTTGAGGTCCTATCCGGGTCTTAATGGCTCCGTTCTAAAGTCCGTTCTAAAGTCAGATTAATTCTTCACTCGAGCATACTGTGCCCTGTGCTCATTCCTAGCTAGGCACTTGATCTGTGGCTGTGTATGCTGGCTTCTAAGGGCACAGCACGCAGTTGTCCATGTCAAGGTTGTGTCTTTCTGCTGCAAAATAACTTTTAAACAGACACTAAAAAATAAACCAGTCTTAACAAGTATCTTAGTCTCAAAAACATTAAATCGGTAAGATGAGGGAGGGAGAATGAGAACTTAGCCATTTTAGATTTGTATTTTCCCCAAATAGAAAATTCGATAGCTCCTTAGCCATTCCCATCAGCCAGCGAGTCAGCTCCATCCATTCTAGTTTAGCGCGCTTGTTTAACGCCAATGAACTGAGGCAAACATATATAAATGACACTGGTGGTCTGGGGCCCCCTTTCCTGCTGTTTCAGCGGCAATCATTACATACTCACTGCTGGACAAACTGATTGTCTCTTTCGATAGCAAGCTATCGGTTAATGTCTGCACTGTGTCACCTGGGGGGTAATTGTCATTAATTGCCCTCATTTGGGTGGGGGGAGGTCAGGGCAATTGAAGCGCAGGTGTCTGGGACAGTGCTGATTATCCTGGCTGGGTCTGGAAAGAGACTAATCTTCCCATCAGGCATGGCACAGCCAGAGATGAAGGCACATCCTTAAGTGTTAAATGATAATCATTGCTTCCCAGCCACCCCCCACCCCCTAAAAGAAACTGCTTATAATTAAATCTGTCATTTTTCATCTCGCAAAGATTTCATGGGATTTTCACGTAGGAATGAACTACGGCTTGCTGAAAATTGAGTTCAAACCTGAAGAGATGTGTGGCTTGCCATGGGACATGTTGAGTTGACCATTCCCCGGAATGAAAGCGAGGTTTTTGAACATTCCCCACTCTGAATGCAATGGCCAAACAAGTACAGGCCATGGGTTTCTCATGAGTGATGCCATTCCCGATCAATGAATGAGATGAAAAGTGCAACAATAGCAGTGCACTCGTTTCTGCAGAGTTTTCCAAAACACCTTTTTGAATTTTCACCGTACATCAGCATGGCTTTCAGTTAAGCCAGCGTTAGAGATCGGGAGAGAGAGAGAGAGAGAGAGAGAGAGAGAGAGAGAGAGAGAGAGAGAGAGAGAGAGAGAGAGAGAGAGAGAGCAAGCAAGAGGAAGAGAAACAGAGAGAGATGCTGATCCTCTAGAATAACCCTGGAATTGATGTGTGTGACACTGACAGGCCCCTTCATCTGCGAGGTGCAGGAAGATTAGAACAGGAAACAGAGCCAGGAGCCAGGAGCCGTGAGCGCCTGTCAGAGGGGTGCACAGACTACAGAGACTGGAGTACAGACCTCAGAGACTGGAGTACAGACCTCAGAGACTGGAGTACAGACCTCAGAGACTGCCATACAGACTACAGAGACTGGAGTACAGACCTCAGAGACTGGAGTACAGACTACAGAGACTGCCATACAGACTACAGAGACTGCCATACAGACCCCAGAGACTGGAGTACAGACTACAGAGACTGCCATACAGACTACAGAGACTGGAGTACAGACTACAGAGACGGCCATACAGACTACAGAGACTGCCATACAGACCTCAGAGACTGGAGTACAGACTACAGAGACTGGAGTACAGACCTCAGAGACTGCCATACAGACTACAGAGACTGGAGTACAGACTACAGAGACTGCCATACAGACCTCAGAGACTGGAGTATAGACTACAGAGACTGGAGTACAGACTACAGAGACTTCCATACAGACCTCAGAGACTGGAGTACAGACTACAGAGACTGACATACAGACTACAGAGACTGGAATATAGACTACAGAGACTGGAGTACAGACCTCAGAGACTGCCATACAGACTACAGAGACTGGAGTACAGACCTCAGAGGCTGCCATACAGACTACAGAGACTGGAGTACAGACTACAGAGACTGGAGTACAGACCTCAGAGACTGGAGTACAGACTACAGAGACTGCCATACAGACTACAGAGACTGCCATACAGACCTCAGAGACTGGAGTACAGACTACAGAGACTGCCATACAGACTACAGAAACTGGAGTACAGACCTCAGAGACTGCCATACAGACTACAGAGACTGGAGTACAGACTACAGAGACTGCCATACAGACTACAGAAACTGGAGTACAGACCTCAGAGACTGCCATACAGACTACAGAGACTGGAGTACAGACTACAGAGACTGCCATACAGACTACAGAAACTGGAGTACAGACCTCAGAGGCTGCCATACAGACTACAGAGACTGGAGTACAGACTACAGAGACTGCCATACAGACCTCAGAGACTGGAGTACAGACTACAGAGATTGCCATACAGACTACAGAAACTGGAGTACAGACCTCAGAGGCTGCCATACAGACTACAGAGACTGGAGTACAGACTACAGAGACTGGAGTACAGACCTCAGAGATTGCCATACAGACTACAGAGACTGGAGTACAGACTACAGAGATGGCCATACAGACTACAAAGACTGGAGTACAGACTACAGAGACTGGAGTACAGAACACAGAGACTGCCATACAGACTACAGAGACTGGAGTACAGACTACAGAGTCTGCGATACAGACTACAGAGACTGGAGTACAGACTACAGAGACTGTCATACAGACTACAGAGACTGGAGTACAGACTACAGAGTCTGCCATACAGACTACAGAGACTGGAGTACAGACCTCAGAGACCGCCATACAGACTACAGAGACTGGAGTACAGACCTCAGAGACTGGAGTACAGACTACAGAGACTGCCATACAGACTACAGAGACTGGAGTACAGACTACAGAGACTGGAGTACAGACTACAGAGACTGCCATACAGACCTCAGAGACTGGAGTACAGACTACAGAGACTGGAGTACAGACTACAGAGACTGCCATACAGACTACAGAGACTGGAGTACAGACTACGGAGACTGCCATACAGACTACAGAGACTGGAGTACAGACCTCAGAGACTGCCATACAGACTACAGAGACTGGAGTACAGACTACAGAGACTGCCATACAGACTACAGAGACTGCCATACAGACCTCAGAGACTGGAGTACAGACTACAGAGACTGGAGTACAGACCTCAGAGACTGCCATACAGACTACAGAGACTGGAGTACAGACTACAGAGACTGCAATACAGACTACAGAGACTGGAGTACAGACCTCAGAGACCGCCATACAGACTACAGAGACTGGAGTACAGACCTCAGAGACTGGAGTACAGACTACAGAGACTGCCATACAGACTACAGAGACTGGAGTACAGACTACAGAGACTGGAGTACAGACTACAGAGACTGCCATACAGACCTCAGAGACTGGAGTACAGACTACAGAGACTGGAGTACAGACCTCAGAGACTGCCATACAGACTACAGAGACTGGAGTACAGACTACAGAGACTGCCATACAGACTACAGAAACTGGAGTACAGACCTCAGAGGCTGCCATACAGACTACAGAGACTGGAGTACAGACTACAGAGACTGCCATACAGACCTCAGAGACTGGAGTACAGACTACAGAGATTGCCATACAGACTACAGAAACTGGAGTACAGACCTCAGAGGCTGCCATACAGACTACAGAGACTGGAGTACAGACTACAGAGACTGGAGTACAGACCTCAGAGATTGCCATACAGACTACAGAGACTGGAGTACAGACTACAGAGATGGCCATACAGACTACAAAGACTGGAGTACAGACTACAGAGACTGGAGTACAGAACACAGAGACTGCCATACAGACTACAGAGACTGGAGTACAGACTACAGAGTCTGCGATACAGACTACAGAGACTGGAGTACAGACTACAGAGACTGTCATACAGACTACAGAGACTGGAGTACAGACTACAGAGTCTGCCATACAGACTACAGAGACTGGAGTACAGACCTCAGAGACCGCCATACAGACTACAGAGACTGGAGTACAGACCTCAGAGACTGGAGTACAGACTACAGAGACTGCCATACAGACTACAGAGACTGGAGTACAGACTACAGAGACTGGAGTACAGACTACAGAGACTGCCATACAGACCTCAGAGACTGGAGTACAGACTACAGAGACTGGAGTACAGACTACAGAGACTGCCATACAGACTACAGAGACTGGAGTACAGACTACGGAGACTGCCATACAGACTACAGAGACTGGAGTACAGACCTCAGAGACTGCCATACAGACTACAGAGACTGGAGTACAGACTACAGAGACTGCCATACAGACTACAGAGACTGCCATACAGACCTCAGAGACTGGAGTACAGACTACAGAGACTGGAGTACAGACCTCAGAGACTGCCATACAGACTACAGAGACTGGAGTACAGACTACAGAGACTGCAATACAGACTACAGAGACTGGGGTACAGACTACAGAGACTGGCATACAGACTACAGAGACTGGAGTACCGACTACAGAGACTGGAGTACAGACTGCAGAGGCTGCCATACAGACTACAGAGACTGGAGTACAGACTACAGAGACTGGAGTACAGACCTCAGAGACTGCCATACATACTACAGAGACTGGAGTACAGACTACAGAGACTGCCATACAGACTACAGAGATTGGAGTACAGACTACAGAGACTGGAGTACAGACTACAGAGACTGGCGTACAGACTACAGAGACTGTCATACAGACTACAGAGACTGGCATGTAGGCTACAGATGTTTTGAAACTCAATTGCTTATGTCACACATAAAACTGCACTGTAACCATCAGGGCTACGTGATTTGGTTTTCTATAAAAAAAAAGTTTTAATGTTTCTTTTTAAATGAACTTCTTACTATCTTCGGAACTATCAGCTGTTTCAAAACAGCTTGAGCTGGTAAAATCCGGTTGGAGCTGGTCTGAACTGGTCAACCAGCTACCAGACGTTTCAAAACCTAGCTTGAACAGTTTTTTTCAGCAGGGTCCACAACAGAAGAGTCCTTTATGTGTCTACAGTCTCTTTCTTATTTTTGTATTGTTATAATTTGTGCCATTTGTCAATCAGTCACCTGGATACAAAAGATGTGAACAGCTAAAACCCTCTTGATGAATGATGTAGCTGGCAATGCGGGTGTTATGAAGTTGTTATGGCAGGTAAAAATGCTGTCATGTAATTGAATTACATAAATCTCTAATGTGCATGTCATAATGTACAATTATAGCCATGGCTGTCATAAGGAGTTTATACAGGTATTATCATGGTAAACCCAGGCCTGCTTTACTCAAATTATGCTCAAAACCTGTCGTGTCAGTTCCATGAACAATTCTGCTATACATTCCTGACGGGATGCTGCATTTTGACTGGGAATATTATTTTACATTGAGGAATTCTTTTCGAGAACATCAGCACTGAAGAGGTTAAAGAGTGCCCGACGTTGCCCACTACATGTGGCGTATTGCCGCTTTGCCACGGTTAACTCCAGACGTGCCCGTGATGCATCTCCAGAGGCAGGTGGAGGGGCAGCGTGTACCCCAGGAAGGAGGAAGCTTCTGTACACGGAATCACCTGCAGGCCCCTGCTGGGGAGCCTTTCATCTCACAGCGCGGGATGAGCGAGCTCCCTCGTCAATAATCCATAAGGAAGACTGCCAATATCCCGCGGATGCGCCCAGCGCGCGATTTAAAGCACACATGATGAAAAGCCCCGGGTAATGAAACCACCACGCTCCCACCTTCTCCTGCAGTCTGCTAATATTTACTCAGCCAGGTGATCATTAAGATTCAACGTCCATCCCACTCCTCACTTTTCTCAGCTCTATATATGTTTATGCTTCGCAAAACGAAATTAAGTGGGAATTGGGCCAAGCCGCGATCCATCGTGATGGTGGGTGTAGACTATATGACAGTGGTCCTCACTCCTGGTCCTGGAGAGCCGCAGGGTGTGCTGGGGTCCTCACTCCTGGTCCTGGAGAGCCGCAGGGTGTGCTCGGGTCCTCACTCCTGGTCCTGGAGAGCCGCAGGGTGTGCTGGGGTCCTCACTCCTGGCCCTGGAGAGCCACAGGGTGTGCTGGGGTCCTCACTCCTGGTCCTGGAGAGCCGCAGGGTGTGCTGGGGTCCTCACTCCTGGTGCTGGAGAGCCGCAGGGTGTGCTGGGGTCCTCACTCCTGGTCCTGGAGAGCCGCAGGGTGTGCTGGGGTCCTCACTCCTGGCCCTGGAGAGCCACAGGGTGTGCTGGGGTCCTCACTCCTGGTCCTGGAGAGCCGCAGGGTGTGCTGGGGTCCTCACTCCTGGTGCTGGAGAGCCGCAGGGTGTGCTGGGGTCCTCACTCCTGGTGTTGGAGAGCCGCAGGGTGTGCTGGGGTCCTCACTCCTGGTCCTGGAGAGCCACAGGGTGTGCTGGCCAGTCCTGGAGAGCCGCAGGGTGTGCTGGTTTTTGTTTTCACCTTAATATCAGCAATTCAGACCCAAGAAACCAGGTGAGGTGAATTAACTGAGTAATGAACTGCTATAATTGATCTATTAAGTCCTCAGTAACACCCTGCTGCTCTCCAGGAACAGGAGTGAGGACCACTGCTATATGATGTCTGGCCTGTTGATTTGACTGGAAGGATACTGCTGATTTCACAGGCTTTTCAGCTCTCATGTAGTTATGTAATAAAACTCACTATCATCATGGTTGGCATGGCAATCATCCCAGTATGCATGAGGGATGAACATCAATGTTGGCTGTCACACCCAGGTGATTGGCCTTTTCCGGTCCAATGGGCCCAATCATGTGCCGTGGACATCCGAGAGTATGCAGGTGATACCAGTCACTACACCAGCTAATTGCACTAATTAGTCCCCTTCTCTCTGGTTGAAGGTGTTTGTTTTAATAGGTTG